>NW_016690245.1:3670419-3682817 GCF_001604755.1 Lepidothrix coronata
ATATCCAACCCAAACCTCCCCTGACACAACTTCAGGCCATTCCCTTGGGTCCTGTCACTGGTCACCACAGAGAAGAGATCACTTCCTGCCCTTCCTCTTCCTCTCACAAGGAAGCCGTAGACTGCGATTAGGTCTCCCCTCAGTTTCCTCTTGTCCCGGCTGAACAGACCAAGTGACCTCAGCTGCTCCTCATACAGCTTCCCCTCAAGGCCCTTCACCATCCTTCTTGCATCATTGGATGCTCTCTAATAGCTTCATGTCTTTCTTATATCGTACTGCCCAAAACTGCACACAATATTCAAGATGAGACTGCCCCAGTGCAGAGCAGAGTGGGACAATCCCCTCCCTTGACCAGCTTGTGCTGCTTTGCCTGATGCCCCCCAGGACACGGTTGTCCCTCCTGGTTGCCAGGGCACTGCTGACTCATATTCAACTTGCCATTGACCAGGACCCCCAGGTCCATTTCCATGGCTCTTCTTTCCAGCATCTCATTCCCTGGTCCATATGAACAACGTGGTCTATTGGAGGGTGTTCCTGACCATGGCAAAAGGTTGGAATTAGATGATCTTTTAGGTGCCTTGCAACCTAAGCCACCATTTTATGATCTCAGTAATGTAGTAATGTACCAATTATTGCAGAAATGAAGGAAGCATTTCTTCCTGGGAAAGTGCAGGGATGTCTAGCTAAATGTGGATATGTGATATAAACTACACTTGCTACCTCATTCTTCTATTTTATCAAGATGATTTAAAATATGAGCGACTGGATTGTTAGGATAAATGTATACTGTTTTATTGTTAGCAAAAACTATTTCACTAGCAAAAATTGCTATTTATCACTAAATCCCATGAGTCCATGTGACTCAATGCCCTGTCCAAAGACAGAATGAATGCATATTAACCATATTTGGCAGAAGTTTAGCTAACACCATTTAGACCCTCTCAAAAAGGGAATTCCACAGTATTCCTAAATAAGCTGCTCCAGTGTTTAACTTTGTCAACTTAAACAATTCTACAATTCTATAATTAGTAAGTAAAATCTTCTTCCTAATTCATAACTTACAACGCTTTTGCTGAAATTTAAGCCCATTACTTATTGTTGTATCCTCGGCAGACAGGAGAGGAGTAATATGTTTTCTCTTTTGGCAGCACTCTATTACATGTTTTTTCTACATACAAGAAACGTATCATGTCTACTGAAAACAATCTTTTTGTAATTCTTATCTGTCTAACTAGTGTAGTTGGAAACTCACATGAGTATTGTGAGCATACGTATACATAGCAATGAGGTCAACAAAATTCTATACTGTTTGGGATTTAGGTACTCTACAACTACTTACATATTGCCAATCTGATTATTAACCCCTTGAATACTATTCCTATGAAGATGTCTCTCAACTTGCAATCTGTCAGGATTCGGTATTGTATCTAGTGATGTTCTTTTCCAGTAACAGTTACACAAAACTAAGCTTCAGAAGTGCTATAAAATACCATTCAATTTTTGGCATCACTTCAGTCTTACAATATACAATTTTGGTACAATAAAATCCAAAGAAAACACACTCTTTAAAATTCAATCTGAAACAATCTAATTGGAGCTAATTGTCATATCAACTATGTCACTGTAAGAATATTAATACTAAAGGGGTTTCACAGGCAAGCAGAATTATGCCCAGGTTGTTTTTTTTCCTAGGAATTGTACTTCATGTTGCAAGTAAAAATTTCAAGGAGAACTGTATCAGCAGGGTGCACTATAATGCATTATAAATGAAGTCATAGTTTTAACTGAGCTGCATTCAGAAAGAGTGCTTATTTGTTGTGAATTATGGTCTTTTCTTTGTCCTTTGACTGAAACATATCCTTGGAAGGACACAATGGTTTCAGATGTGTTATGGATAATATGTTTAAGTTTTAACACCTGTAAAGATTAAAAAAAAGAAAAAAAAAGAAAAAGAAGCATAACACCATTCTTATCCTGTATATAAAATCTCCAAATCTGTATGCTAAATGTGAAGCTAACATTTTATTCCCTGAGCAGTTTACAGTTCATTAGCAATAGCATTCACAACCATCTGACAGTTGGCCAGAACACTGATCTAAACTAGAAGATAATGAGGTTAGAAAATATCTTAGAGCGGTATAAGAGCTCTGAAGTATCATCAGAATCTACAAAGAAAAACTGAAAATCTTTTTAGTTTAGAATGTCTTTGCAATGCCTCTGTGGTACAACAGAATGAACCCTACTCTAAAGAGTTCAGCGATAAAAACTCAGGAGTAAGCAACTGTTGTGACCAAAAACAGGTCAAGAAACAAAACGGGTTTCTTTCAGGTTCTTTATGTGGTACTTATGGGAACCAATATTGGGAAATAATCTTTTGGTCATCAGCGTCCAAGGGACCACATTCAGTGTTTCCTTGCTACATGGCATTTAAGATAGGACTGCACAGATTTTCTCCCAGGTTTCTTGCTTCAAAATGCCAGCAGAAGAGGAATCCAAAGTATTAGGTGTTAGGGGACATGAACTGTTTTCCAGGTGATGAAGGAGCTAGGTTAATGGTGTCACTAAACAGACAATTTACTATAGCTTCATAAAATAATCACATACATTTGGCCACAAGCAGTGAAGTTATGATCACATCCACAAAAACAAATAATTCTGTAAAGTCAGAGTTTTTGCAAACGAGCATTACACAGATTAAGCGGGGAAGGATAAAGAGAAGGGGAGCAGGAGGGACGAAATGCTGATAGGAATACAAACAAAGGTCTCAGAATGGGAAAATCTTCTAAATGTAAAATGTAATCAGAACTGTTGGATTTTAAGTGTGACTTTAAAAAACTTACTTTCACTTTTAACTTAAACCATCCATCTCTTCACTTTCTTTTCCAGTTGCTTTTGAACTTTAAAGAATATATGACTCTGAACCCTTCTTTTCTTTCATATCCAAACATGACAAAATCATTTAGGAAATGGTCCACTTAGCTATGGTAATAGGAAAGCACAAGCCATCTTTTTCTTTACAATGGAGTGCTGTGTAGATTGTTAACAATTACCAGATACTTCCTCCTTCAAAAGTCTGGGTGGTAGCCAGGGGAACCCTGAGCAATAGACACTTTTGCAACAAGGACTGGCAGCAGTGCAGACTTTTATCCAATATTGAACCCTGGATTTGGTGATGATCAGGAGGATGCTTCAACAACACTAGTATAGTTTTCTAGAAATGAGACTTCTTCTCCCCTCCATTAATTTGGGGATGACTGAGCTGTCACAAATGAGACTAATTAAGAGTCTAAAGGGGAAGAACTCCAGAGCTGAATATTTAGAACAGGGACTACCTGCAGGCATCGTTTTTGTGCTTGGAGCTCCCAGCTCCTTATCAAGGAGCTCCCAGATCTTAGAGTCCTTCTCATTCACAGACTCGAAGTACTTTACAAGATGACTTCTACTCTCATTTCTCAAACAGTGGACTTCAGGTAAGAAATGTGTGTGTGGAAGAAGAGACAGAAATTAAAGCCAGAATTTCCTCTAGGTTCTACCCTTCTCTTGCCCTGAAGCACCACTGAAGATGTATCACAGTTTAAGCCTAAAATACAGTGTTGAGGGTTACATCCTTATATGGATGTATATCTGCTAGGGAACTGGGAAAGAGAATTTTAGCGTTTTTGGTACAAAAACGCACATGTAAATGGTCTGACTTGTTTTGTTGAGATACCTTCCAGGTAGTCTTTTAATTTTGCTAGAGATCAGTGAAAATGTGTCTCAAATGATTGTACACCATACCAGTGTAATTTCTTTCTTTGGATTGTCATTTAAGTTGGGTACCAAGTTTTCCCTGACTGCCCACAGCCACATGGTACCTGAAAGAGAGTTTCAGTCATCTGAAGATGACTGAAGATTGTGGGCTTTCATGATCCTCTTACTGTGTTGGGGAAGCAGTTTGAAGAGCTGCACACGCTGGATAAAAATTTTATTTCCAAAACATAAGTTGCTTCTTTAAAGTACAAACAGAAATTGGGTAACTGTATACCAAAGTGACATTTAGATGAGAATCTGCAATTCCCATCTTTTCGGCCAGAAATTCACGGGTAAAGAGTTATCAGCTTTATCCCCAATTGTGGAATATTCAATCACATCTGCTGCACTTCCAGTACAAAGAAACAAAAGGATTTGGTATGCACTGAGGTGATTCTATCCTAGACTAATTCAAACATACCTGAAACAAATATAGTTGATTCTAAATGGATTTCATCTAAACCTCATATCTCTACACTCTATGGTGATGTTTATGCTGCCTGATGTTTGTTCTCTTTAAAATAATACTCATTACAAAATTTAACTTAGTGGTTTTGTTTTGTGTTATTCTCTTTCAAGGCTTAGAGAAAGCTCTGTACACATATGTTGAGAATAACCAGGTACTCTCTGGGAAGCCTTACAAATTATTCCTGCTGTTCTGTGTGCCTTAAACTTGAGCACCTCTGAATACAAGTCACAAGTATGGGTTATACTAACGTATCTTCCTTTTGCAACAATAATTACTTGGAGGGTAACTACTTGGTGTAGTGATACTCTTTATATGGCTTTATTTCACTAAATCTAATTTTCAGCTCAAGGACAATGTACCACATTGAAAACACAGGATCCAATTATAATTAATAAAAAAAGTTGTGATAATCCTAATTAGAACTCAAGTCGCTTTAAAACCCAACCTTTATAAGAACACTTCTAAAAGGAAAACAGCCCTATATTCTTCAAATATTTTATGTATCATTTTGCTTCATCAAAATTATTCACTATTAGAAAAGAATATTTTTTTTTATATGACTGCTTTTTGTTCTTTTTCTTTGGATCCTAAAAATCTGCAGTGAATTAAAAAAAAAAAAAAAAGGCACAAACAAACAAAACCCCAAGAGATTTGGCTGTTTCTTTATTTAAATACCAATACTTTTCTAATTAGTTCTACTTAGCTTGAAGAGCAGAATGTGATTATTTTCTTACAAGGCATCTCTTCAAATCAGTAAAAGATAGTATAATTATTATCCAATTTTGAAAGTCTTTTTTCAAATGTGACCCCTCCACAGCTTGACACAGTGTTTAAGGAAACACATTCTTCTTTTTAATCTGTTACAGTTTGCAGTTTCTGCGTAATGTTTATTGAAGTAAACTCTTGTTATGAATCATGCTATATCAATGATGTGTTGTTACCTAACCAGTTGCTGAAGGTAACCCGATATTAATAATTTTAACAATGTTTTGTTTGTTTTAACTTCTGAATGATGCATTGAAAAAGTTTGGAAGATTTTTCTTCCCTATTGTTTCTTTAGATTTATTCATTATTTTTTTTCTTTTCCTTTGGAAATGTTAAAGATCTTTATTTTTTTTTTATTCATTTTCTTATAGAATAGCCAGGGAAATATATTTGAATGCTTTCTTGTGGCAACCTGAACCTTACCCAAAAGTATGGGAATGCCTTATCTTCAGTAGAAACATCCTTCATCACAAATATTGTAATTTATATAGTGGCATAATGGTCATGACCATGCTCTGAGTAGCTGCACCCTCATGAAGTCCAACTGAGGTCACTGGGCTTTGGTAGTGCACCATCCCAACATCAAAATACCCTGAGGATAAATACCAGAAGTTTTACAACTTGAATTAAAACAATATGATCTTTTACATACTGTTCAATTTAACTCAGCTACTCCAAAACCACTGCATTTCAAATGATCTACAGATGAAGTCAGACTGAGGGAGAGTTCGAAGGGGGAACAGAAAGGGTAAAGATGTGAACACAATAGTGTGGTTTCCCCATTAATTTAGCCCTAGATACTGAATGAACTACTCTTTTGCAAATATTCTGCAGGTCACTACAGTGACTCCCAGCAGCCTTGCTTGCTGGCTGAACTGGTCTGTTTTACATCAATTTTAGACAGTGCTATTCCACTAATGCATTAGTCAAAAGAATTGCCACAAAACAGGGGGTCATAACAAATGACTTTTGAAATATGTCCAGCTAAATACAAAAATAAAGAGATATTTAAAACAGCACTAAGTAAAATAGAAACATTTAAATATAATCCCTCAAAATACTAATTGTAACCATTTGTTGCATAGGATTAAATCCTTGTAGAACATTTTATCCGACTGTTTGGACTAGGATACGAACTTTACAAATTACTACTTTTTTGTTTTATTCAGCACCAGCTGTGTGCATGCTTCTGAAACATCACCAGTCATGCTGAGCATTTAGTAGGAATGTTGCAATGGCAATTTAGATGTTAAAGGGCATTGTGATTTTTAAGGGCTTGTTATCATGGCCAGCTGTAGCTAACAGCTTGTAAGAGATCAGGAAGAGGTATGTGATTTTCCAAGTAACAAAAGCAGCCTGTGTTTACCACAATTTCTTTTCTGGCGCAGAATGTGAGGTGCTGTGTATGGAAATAGTTGTTTTCCTGAGAACAGTATTAATAAATCTTATTATAACTGTGTTGTCTGTATTTTAATCTCTCAAAGAGTTTCAAAATGTTTAAAATGTATCAAATATCTTCTCCAACATGAAAATTAATATCAATGAAGTCATTACATTGAAAGTTCTGGAAAAGTAAAGGGGTTTTGTGTCTGTTTTGAGCACTCAAACCAGGGAATATTTGTTACAACATCGTTTCAACGTTGCCTTATTTAATACTCAGTAATCAGGGTCGAGATTATTGTTCATGATATAAGATGACCATTAGTTACCAGATAAGAGGAGGAGACATTCCATGGAAGAGGGTGGTCTCACAAGCCCTTGTTGCAAGACATTCTGTAGCTTCTTCTGTTGCTGACTATGGCTGGTTGACAGAGATTATCCTGTTGAATCATGGTGTCATTCAGGATAAATTAGTATTGTTTGAAGGCACCTTTCAAACTGTAGCTTTAAGTAGAGTATGTTTGCGACCTATTTTATTACACACAAAGCCAGCACTTTCCTCTTTACTTGGAAGCCTTGAAAAGATATCAAAGGCAGCGTCTTACTGATTACTTGGAAGCCTCGTTCTTTTGAATGTGAAGAAAATCAAATTAAGTTATAGACTACTTTCTCGAACTTATCTTTTGCTGGAGTTCTTAGTTAGAAAGAGATTTATACACCACTCAGTAAACATCTCATCAGATTGTTTTCTAAGATTTGTCAACATCTTTTGAAAGATTGGTAAGTTAGATTGTCTATGATATAAATATCTGCATAACTGCATGGAAGATTAAAGTAAAAGTAAATGAACAAATTATATATCAGACACAGAATTACCAGGACCTTATTAAAAAGTTGGAACTGTCAGCACCACACAATTAGGTTTTGTGTCTTGTAATTATGACTTATGACTAAAAGTATATTGATAAATTTGATGAATAAAAATCATGTTGGAGGTCCCGAGACCACCAGTTATACTTCACTTTTCACATTCCAGGAAAGATGGAGAGCCTTGTTGGAAACACTGAATGTTAATTGCACCAACTGGACAACATTATTAAACAAGTAACTGAACTACAAAAATCAATATATATGCTGTCCTTTACTAAATCTGTGAGATTTTATTCTGTGTATTGCACTAAGACATCAGTCTGTATTATGTGTGTAATAGGCAAAAAACAGGAAAGAATTGTAAACAGGAGTGCAGAGTAACAGAAGAAAGACTTTACATATGCATATGAATCTATGATTATAATAAAAATCAGATACCCACTGAAAAGCACATAGGTTTTAGTTAAGGAAGAGTTCTTCATTTACTTCTGTAGTATTTAGGCACTGGTAAAAAATGACTGCCAAATTAATTTTTTCATCTCCAATGACCAAACTATCTCCCCAGGGTTGTTGCAACCTTATTCTCCCTTAAATTACTGAGTGTTTTGAAGTAAGAAACTCCATTATAAGTTCAAAGATAACCTGCTAAGTGACGATTTGATCTCAGCCTTAGTTTTTGTGCCTGGCTTCATCTGATTCCAGCACTCCTTGTGTCAGCATGAGCCAACATGTAAGTAGAACATACAATATGCTAAATGTTATCCCTAAAAAAGAAAGGAGCAGTCTTCCTTGGAATGCTGTTGCATTTTGGCTGTTTCAGCATGCTGTCACCACGGGTTCTGCAGTCTATTAATGGCACTTTGTAAATTCATCTCCTTTGTTGTGACCTTGCCTCCCTACATTTTCTGAAAATAAAAACTTAGGAAATAATTAATAGAAAGAAAACCACTCCACTAGGCCACTTCACTCCACTCATTCATCATTCTAGTGGTGGAAATTTAAATTTTTCTGATTTTTCTGTCTCCCAGATAGGTACAGCCATCATAGGGCTGGACAACAAAGACTTACCTGAAAAAGAAATCTGTGCCTTGTTTTCCTCATCCTTCACAAGATGAAGTAAAAACCACTACCTTTTTATATGACCTTACAATAACAGTTCTGTGAATTCTGTGGTTTATGTCATCCTGTGAGTAAAACCCATGTTAAAAGAGTATAAATAATTTCTGCATTTTAATGCAGATAAGACTGAACAAGGAGTATGATTTCAATATCATTTTGATATTTAAGATTTGGGGGGGGGGGGATTGTCAGGGCTCTGAGGGTGTCACCAGGCTCTTTAGTGTGGGTTACACCTTTGACTTCTCTGTGACTTTCTCGTGTATAAAATGGGATGAAAGTTTGTACCACAAAGGAATAATCTCCTCCTAGCCTTTGGGTACTTTGCTGATGTCTACGTGTCGTGCCTCTATTTCTTGTGGGATACATGTCTAGGCAGCACTTCAGTTGTTCTGTTAAGCACGTGAGGTAAAGGATTTGTTGCAGGCATCACTGCAAATAGCAGGGGTATAGAAGATAACAAGGTTGCTCTTGAGACGTTAAACTCTCTGTCTTCACACTGAGCAGTTGAGCTAGAAGGAGAAATAGCAGCAAACAAACCCATGCTCTTCATAACGTGGATGGGAAAACAGCCTCCTACCCTTTTGGTAGGAGGGTAGAAGACAGGTTTCATTACTAAATAATGAAGTTAAAATGTAGTGAAGCCACCACACAGTATTACAGCAAATATTGAAGCATTTTCACAATTAGATTTCTCTCACCATACTGAAAGCCATTTTTGATGAATCAGCTACTTTCTGTAGTTGATAAGATCTGCAAAGAATCTTTTTCTGCAATTATAGGTATCTTGATTTGCAGCTGTCAGAAATGAAAGCCGGAACTGCAGGGAGTCTGGCAGGTTTCAGTATCACTTGTAACGTGTGATCCTATATCTTAAATTAGGATGCTGCAGATGCCCCACTTTCTTAACTATGCTTTTATTTTAAACAGTCAATTGTGAAAATAACTAGTTACAATCACAATTAAATAAATAAAATCCACTTTCTGTTAGTAAGTAATAAAATAAAGGCTACTTGCTCTGAACCCAGGAAAATGACCATTTTTCAACAAGAAATAAAAACAATGGCTTTAACTTTTATACATTTTGAAAGTTATAGTCTGCCCAGCTAGGGTGGAAAACAGGCTTAAAAAAAAGTTGCACAAATATCTACAAAAATGTTAATTATTTGGTGTATGGTCTGGCTTAAAAAACTTCTATGAACTTCTCTGAAGTCTCTTCCATTTCAAGATTCACAATAATTCTACAAATCAATTACCCATGTTTGTGACAATGTGGTGATCCCCCTTTGTGTCATTTTTGGATAAACGCTGTTTAACCATCATGTTGGTACAATCCTTTGCTAATGGTTTTTTTTTTACTACAGGTAAGCTTTCTTCTGAGGACACAAACTGTACTTCCCCTTGGCTGCACCAATTTAACAAACCAAAAGATTCTAGATGCCTGCTTGATAATGAATAGAGATAAAGACACAAATAAGGTCTTCATGCTATGGAGACCTTATTTTCAGTCTTAATTCCCCAGGGCCTCAGGTCTGCTCCAGCAAAGTTAGAGAGAATTTCTTCCTTGTCTTAAGGGGAGATTGTTTTATGACTCTTTTATTTCTAAAAAGTATTTTGAAAATCCTCTTCTGATACTGTCAGAATATAATATCTGCTTTCTTTAGTTCAGAAGTCATACTGCTACTCTGTCTGACAGCACACTATGAACAAGAAAGGGCTATAACCTGCAAGTCTCCTTTCTGCTGGGGTGGGATTTCAGTGACAATGCTCTACACAAAGAATTTTACTCTAAACTTTGAAAGTCATTGCCAGCTGACTGATACTAAAATCATTGGTGGGGTTTTTTTTTCACCTCAGAAAATGCTCAATCCTGACAAATGTTAATGCAAACCCTGTGGCATCAGCATGACCTGGCATCCACCCAACCGCTGCACCTGCACAATTACAGCCAAGCTTTCCTAAACACTTCTTCCCTAACAGCTTGTATTGGTTTGGGTTTGCTGTTGTTTTGTGCTGTTTTTCCCCACCTTTCTCTTTTTAATCACCAAGCACTTATGGCAGACATAATTTTTCAGATGTTGTTTTGGAGAGTTTCTAGGACCTAATCATATATGCCCCTTGAGAAGTCTGCAAGAGTGGCCCACATCTGAAGCCAGAGTCGGTGAGTTCCAGCAAAGATCCCAGCAAAGATCCACAACCACCTGGCTCGCCCAAAGGGCAGCAGCCGAGGCTGCTCAAGGAGTGCAGAGCCAGCAGCTGTGTTCTGCTCAGTCCACTCTGACAGTTCCCACTGCACCGATAAAAGCAGAGCTATCAATCACTAAATAAGATCAGCCAGCATTTTAGTATTCCCACACACACACTTTCTCACTCTCTTTATTTCACTGTTGCAAACGGCCCTGAGTGTTCTGCACCGATACACAGTCAGATGTGTTTACACACAAGTCATTTGCATGAGTGCTTCTGACCTGTCAGGAAACAGAAAATTAATGTCAACTCATTATCAGAAAGGGAAAAAAAATCAAAAAACTTTCACAAGGTGGAGACCGGGAGCCAGGTGCTTAGTTATGTTAACTGCTTAAGTCCCTCTGATTTCAGTTGAGTTCTATCAATCAATTCAGCTGAGCACCTGGTGGATAAAGAAATGAGGATGTTCATGTTAGATTTTTTCCCCAAAAAACCTAATGTAGATCTATTACATTAAACTCGTAATATTTGAATGGATAGAATAAAGTAGGAGTCAATAGGCTGAAAATTCTTTTTATTTATGTTCCTATAAATCCGGAATAAGAGTTCAGAAATCTGTTGCAATGTCTACAGACATGGTTACATTCAGAATATGCAAACTTAAATATGTTTGATCACATTCTAAAGGCCCATTCATTTTTAAACAGAATGTCTTCTCCAACAGCAATGGAAGAACACTACCAAGAAACAAGTGGTATGTAATGGACTATGGTTTGACCTTTCGTCTACAGTCTGAGAAGTGTGTCTGCATTACTAATCAGTACTTGTTAAATTGAGGAGATCCTTTTTTCAGATCACAAGGAAACCTGTAGCTCATTATTTAAAAGCTAAATCATGAATTTTTTTCTTGATTTCATTAAGATTTCTATATTCAGAGAAATGAAGGAAAACAATGCCTGCTTTAGGATTTTGACCATGGTGATTATTAGGTAGAGACTGTAATTTCAAGAGTTTCTATAAAGGATTGCCTGTACCTTGCTTACTGATCTACCCTTCTGAAAAGAAAACACAAAATCCTAAACTTGTGCTTGCCTTTACTTGCCTTAGACTCAAAATATTAATCTGTAAATACTAAGAAGAATTAATTTATCAGTTGATAAAAATATTTGTGTATTACATGTGGTATCATGTTTAAAAAAAAAATAAAAGTTGGAAGAACTGCCTGACTACCAAAGAATAATTTGAAATGGGAGATGATATTTGAACAATGGAAATTACCAGCTGCAGAAAAAAAATAGTATGAGTGAAATTTTGAACTGTTGATCAGAAGGGATCCACTGATTTACTGTGGCCTCGAATACTTCACAGAATCACAGAAGATGCTCAGTTGGAAGGGTCCCCCAAGGATTATCAAGTCCAGCTCTTAGCCCTGCACAGAACTATCCCCAGGAGTCACACCATGTACCTGAGAATATCAGCCAAATGCTTCTTCAACTCTGGCAGGCTTAGTGCTGTGACCACTTCCCTGGGGAGCCTGTTCCAGTGCCCAATCACCCTTTGGGTGAAGAACCTTTTTCTAATATCCAACCTAAACCTCCCCTGACACAACTTCAGGCCGTTCCCTTGGGTTCTGTCACTTGCTCACCACAGAGAAGAGATCACTGCCTGCCCCTCCTCTTCCCCTCACAAGGAAGCCATAGACTGCGATGAGGTCTCCCCTCAGTTTCCTCTTGTCCCAGCTGAACAGACCAAGTGACCTCAGCTGCTCCTCATACAGCTTCTCCTCAAGGCCCTTCACCATCCTTCTTGCATCATTGGATGC
>NW_016690245.1:3682827-3741826 GCF_001604755.1 Lepidothrix coronata
GTGTGTTGAAGACACAGGCAAAGAAAGAGTTAAACACCTCTGCCTTGTCTCTGTCCCTGTTTGTGAAGTGACCATCTCATCCTGTAACAGGCCGATGATATTCCTATGCTGCCTATTGCCATAAATGCATTTGAAAAAACTCTTTTTTGTGTTCCCCATATTTCTGGCCAACTTAACTCCTGCTGAGCCTTGGCCATATGAATGGCCAAGCAGAATCTCTATGTTCTTCCCATGTCACTTGATCTTGCTTTCTAGAACCATTTAAATTCCCCTCAGTCACTCCTGGCACTGCCCCCTCCTCTCCCAGTTGGCTGCTGAAGTCTTCTGGATCACAAGGCTGCTGCTCAGGTGATCCTGGACTCAGGAACCCCCTATAAGGATGACTCTCACTTGCTGGACCTCCCCTCACTCTGCATGAGCTTCAGTGAACTTTGCACATTTGTTTTGGAAAAATTGTGATTAAAAACTTGTATTTGAAACATTACAGACATGTAGATTCACATAATATAAAGTAGCACATGTTTGTGTGGAAACCTTATAGTAAGTATCATTTAAATTCTGAGAAAGGACATTTGTACTTTGATTTTCCCCTTAATTTTGAACTTTTTAGTTGTCTTTGCTATATTATACTCTGAGAATTTTTTTTTAATCAGAGACTTCTGTGTTTCAAAACATGCAGATATAATTATCACCTGTTTCAGATCCTGGTGTTTACCTGGGTAGTCATTCATTATTTCTTTTAAAAGGTCAATTATAAGGGCAATTTGGACACCCATGTCTACCCATGCTGAAAAATTTAATTGCTTAAATCTCCCTTTTCTGATTGATGGAAGTATTTTTATTTATATTTTGGAAATAATTACTTATAACTCTCATTTCAGATATAATATGGACAGTAAGTAGTTTTAGCCAATTCAGCTTCCCTTGACTACTCATCATTACCTGTTTTGGAAAACCAAATATATCTTGCTAGGTGGGACTATCATTTATGAACATTACCTTCTAGGTAATTGTCTTTAATCTTTGAAAATAGATCCGAAAGAGATAGTAAGTACAATGGGATTATATTAATTTTTTTTTTTTAGGAAAATGAGCACCTAGTGGCTCCAATTCCATTGCATTTTAACCAGCTGTTGGGGATTGAACACCCTTGCCATTTTTCTGTGTGCAATTCTACACAGGCGAACATAAACCCAGACTACCTGCTGAAGTGGAGCTCCTAAAATATAGATAATATGTTTCCCTGCACTAATCATATTTTCCTCTCTAGTTGAATTTAATCACTGTTTGTGTTACTTAAAGTATCAGAAAGTTTGATTTTCATTAGTGAAAACTCTAACTCCTATATTTTTTGTGGAGATTTTGACAGAAAACTTTAATTTTTAAAACCTTTGAAATTCTAAATCCCCATGCTCTGACTTTATATTGTGATTAATTCCTTTCCACAGCCTTGCTTTATCTTACATTCATAATCAAGGACCTTGCAATAAAATTGTTGGAACTTTCATTTTATGGCTTGATGACTTGTAACTAATTAAATCTTTCTTTTTTTTTTTTCCTAGTTGAGGATTAATGCTTATTCTAGCAGAGGAAGACACTCATCCGTGTGTGACTTTAGTAGACCTTCTTCCAATGGATCCTTCTTGATAAAACTCTGCTTGCCAATGGCAGCATTTAGACATTCTTTTTTGCTCAAAATGATCAGTTAAGATTGCTATGGCCACAGCAAAACATTTAAACTCTGAAAAAAGTCTGGTGAATGTAAGCTGGCCTACCCTACACCAGCTTAACATCTATCTCACATTGTGCTTGTCCCACAGCTCTTTACATATATGTTAGCAGATAGAGCAGATGAAACAAAAGGAGGTTCCAAATTAGAAAAGTGCTTAATGTCTAAATTCAAGCAAATAAACAAAGGTGTAACGTCTTCAGGACTTTGCTAAGTCAAAGTTTGCATGACTAAACTGCAATCTGAAGACCTGCGCGTTTGAACATGACATATACCATCAAAAGTATAATTGTAAGTACCCAACTGATAATTGCACATCTGCTTATAGAGCTGGATAGAGAAACTTGAAGAAGAAAAATTACAAGATTCAACAAGTCATGTTACGTTTTTTTAGTTAAGATTGATATTATGGTATGCAAAACATTTTTCCTTCCTTTTTTTTTTTTCCCATAAGATCTGATGCAAATTCCCTTAGCTTCAGTTTAACTGTGAATTGTATATCTGGAAAATAAAAGCATTCATCTTGACTGTAAAAATCCAGATAGAATTAGTGGATATCCCTATCCTCAAGTATTTGTTAGATTCATGCTACATAACGTTTTATGACAGACCTTTTGCTCTTTTAGCAAATAAAAGGAATGTGGTTTTGCTCAGTTTACCCCAAACAATACTAGTTTTGATTGAGTTAGGGCTCTTTGAAGTAATTCCATGTTTGTCTGCACACACCTGTGAGCCTTGGGAATAACCTGTCTCAGTTTTGGATTTGAAACAAAACTGAGAAATTCACTCTGGTTATTTTTTTTCAAACAGACTTGGAATAGAGACCTTCTGGGAGATCTTTTCAATTTAAGCATTGATTATATTTCTCCAGACTGGAACAACATACTGGAACAACATACAGTCTCCCAAGAAATCCAGAACTACAAGGAATGGTTTTATAATTTTTTTGTCTTTTCTCAAAATAGGCTACATAAACACCAGTCATCTTTGATATTGATTCAACTCTCTACTGCTGTTCTGAAAACCTCCAAGTACTACCCTGGGCTGATTTCACCATTAAAAAAAAAAAAGAGCCTTAGAGAAGTTGCCTCATAAACTGCATGTGCAAGATCAATTTCTGGACATGGTACCCTAGGCGCAAATGAAAACAGCATAAAAGCTTTAAATATTGATGTAGAATTTGCTTCTTCTGGTTTATGAGGTTCACTGATAATACTCAACATAAACAAAAAGAACCAAACCTACTTGGTATTAAGTCATGTACAAGACTTGCCAGAACAACCTGCAAAAGCCAGTGGGAGGACTGTCTGCGTATAGAAAGCATGAAAATTCTTGTGCCTTGCCCCCAGTATGACACACAGAACAAAAGAATTACACATCAGGGACAAAGTTGTATGAAATACCTGCTATCAACTCTAGACTGATTTCAGAGTTTGCACAAGGGAAGAAAAGGGTTGTTCATCTCAAGATAAACAAAACCCATGTCAGCTCAGCTCAGCAGGCAAAATGAAGTTGGAAAGAGGAACAGGTATGAACAAATAACATGACCACTGACAAACAGATAAACATTTCATTTGTCACCTCTGATTAACATGATACAGATACACATAAGCTATAACATAACAAAATGGATAAGACCCCGTGACTTCTGAGGTTAAAGAAACCAGGGAGTAGATACAGCTATCATTTATACAGGCATCAATCTGTAATAATCCACTGCAATGCACTGAATTCCTTTGGGCTGGCACTAGGTAAGCAGGGGTAAAAATGTATGGAAAAGGCACCATTTCAAAAAGTTAAATGGATGACTGTTTTAATCTCATATTCACAATTTCATGCATTTACAGCAGTAAACAAAAGCAGCAGGAGAATTTCAACACGAACTGGACTACTTTCTGCACCTCATTTTAGCCTTCCTCTGGTTGCGCTGGAGGAGACAGAGTAAAGAAATTTGTAAGAAAAAGAAGATATGTACTGCTATGCACACTTCTTTTCAAATGGCATCTCAGAGCTTTAATAATAAAGAGCACTTTTGAACTACCTACATTTTCACTGATATGGTAAACTGCCAGTTACAACGTTGTAATGATGAATGTAGTATAAGTACACTTTGTAAACCATACACACACTGTAACTGCTGGTTCTTGACAACTGCTTTTAGTTTTAGTAGGGTTATATCTCTACATATGGGGATATATATCTACCTTCACACATACACATGAACACACAAATATAACATTTAATAGGATTAAAAGAGAATTTACAGACTATACAAGTATGAGACTGCTAGGAAGTACATGCTAGTTTGACCTATGACAATTACAAAAGAAATCATTTAGTGTCATACTTACTCCTATGACAAATCTACCTCGGGAAACAATACTTCCTCTGTATATTTTTATTGTGCAAGAAGGATCAAGTGAGCTTAAACAGTTAAATGTCCTCAAGTTGTTTTTCCTTCATGCAATGCCTAGCAGAGCTTGGGTAATCACTGACAAGATCTTACAAATATTGAAGTTTTTTTCTGGGATCAAGGGAAAATTGGAAAAACAACAGAAAAGATGGAAAAAAATCCATCAAAGTTACAAAAACTATAGAAACCCAACTTGATTCAGGAAATCCCCTTGAGTTGAAAATAGACGGAGTCCGAAAGAATAACTGGGAGAAGGATCAAACCTTCTTGTCCTGCTCCTGCAGGCTCTGAGGTATCCCATTTGCAGCTCTTCAAGCGGAATCAGATCCAAATTGACTCTTCCTTTCACCCCCTACACTCATTCCAATGGTGTGTGCTCTTATCTTAAGACACATAGAGGTAAAACTTAGCTAAATCCAGACTATAAAGTACTCCTAGTCACATGGTGTGACTCTTACGGATGGTCCTGTGCAGGGCTAAGAGCTGGACTCTAAGATCCTTGTGGGTTCCTTCCTATTAAGTATATTCTGTGATTCTCTGATTCTGTTCACATTCAGTTAGTAAGCAAGAGATGATTATCTGATGAAGAAAATGTCCCCCTTTTGACTTTTAGGCACCCAAAAGAGTGATTTACCATCTTGCTTATGATATATCTGCCATCATTCAGATACATTTTTCTATGAATGTCTTTCTTGCTGAATACTTTTAGCTGTGACAGCGTTCAAGAATACTGGTAGAGCATATCATATAAAGTCACACTGTGAGGACTGTAGCCTTTGTTTAATTAAAGTTTTTATGATTTTAGAAGTGATAGCACTTTAAAAACTCTTTTTAAGATGAGGACACAGTATGCTGAAGGAATGATGCCATATTTTGGCTACAAGCCCATAGTTAAAGCACACTTTTATGTCATGTTAATGGACACCATTTCTGGTCAGGGAAAAGAAAAACACATCTTACTGTAAGTGAGCTCAGCAAGTCCATTCCTTCTAGTTTTGATTTTTTGTTGCTGTTTTCTGAATGCAATCAATAGCTAACAATTAATTACAAATAGCATTTGGGATTAATTTCTTTCCTGTATATTAAATACAGTGATGGTTTTCATTCAGTAAGGGAATTAGCATGATAATTATCTTTAATGTATAAATGACTTTATAGTCCTTACTCAGGCAGAAATTGCTCCTGCTTCTTCTCTAAGTGCCAACCATCACTCTCTCTCTACTAAATGCTGCAAAAATAATTATTTATGTCTCTGGGGAGGTAAACAATAAGGTTATTTCATCTTTTTTTTTCTTTCAGGGAAAACATTTTATCTCTTAGAAGATCTTGATGTTTGTAAAAGGCTAGTAATGTACTTCCAGAAGTCAGTTTATTTCTGAGATTATTAATCCAAGAATACAAAGTAAATATTAAATAAAGTTGTAGAAACGTTGTTAATATATTGTTGTGATTCTGTTAGATCTTGACTTGTTAAGACATTGCCCACATAAAGTCACTACCTCTATAAATGTGTCTTTTTTGAGGCTGGAATTATAAGCACATTTTGCATTTCTGTTCTGGATTTGCCAAAAAAGTTGTCTTTCTCTTGATGTGTCATACATTATAAGGAAACTTCAGTAATTTATAATCCATTATAATGCAGTAGGTTTTCTAAACTACCCAGGTTTACTGCTTATAGGGTTTACAAAGCCTTATCAGAAAAAAGAGACTGAAGAGATGCATTTCTCTCCAAAATCTATGCTTAGCCTTTGACTGATGAAATAAATTTCTGGTTCTCTAAAGTTACTTTTTCACTTTATGTATTCCAAAGTAAAACAATACTGATTTGAAATGATAGTGCTCTGCAAAATATATGTTTGTCTTACTGTAATATCTCTGAAAGGAGTATATCATACTGATCTATCAGGGGGACTTTAGGACAGGACTATATTTTCTACTGTTTTCTTAAAATTATTCTGAGGGTGCATTTGTAATATTCATTATTTCATAATCAGCAAAAATATTTCATAATCTCAGTTTCTAGAAGGGTGTTATAGTGTGAAAAACAACAATACTCATCTGAGTATTTATGCCACCAGTACAGAATGGGGATTTGTTTCCCTAGGTTGTGTACTGTTTTGTGAATAGACTACAAAGATTCACCATAGATAGAAATTGCTGTTCTTTGGCTTTATGCTTCGGTAATATGATGTTTATTTTTACCTTATCTTGGATAACTAAATTTAGATCTGTTAATTTTTGCTTATAAAGAGTTTTACTTGCAAATATTCCATACTCTAAGATTTGCATTATTCACACTGTAAAAAAAACTATAAATCACAGTGTCCTAGAGTGGTCGAGGGCAATGTACTGAAATTTTAATTTGGCCAGATATATTATTGCTCTAACATATCTCAGACAAATAACCATGGAATCATAGAATAACCCGGGTTAGAAGGGACCTGAATGATCATCTAGTTTCAACACACCCCTGCCATGGGCAGGGACACCTTCCGTTAGACCAGGTTGCTCAGAGCTCCATTCAACCTGATCTTAAACTCTTCCAGGAATGGGGCATCCAGAACTTCCCTGAGCAACATGTTCCAGTGCCTCACCACCCTCACAATGAAGAATTTCTTCCTAATATCTAATCTAAACCTACTCTCTTTCAGTTTGAAGCTATTCAGCCTTGTCCTGTCACTACATGCTCTTGTAAAAAGTCTCTTTCTTGTGGGCTCCCTTCAGGTACTGGAAGGCTGCAATTAATTTACCCTGAAGCCTTCTCTTCCCCAGGCTGAACAAACCCATTTCTCTCAGCCTTTCCTTGTAGGAGACGTGGTCCATCCCCCTAATCAGCTGGATGGCCCATCTCTGCAGATGGACTCTGCAGAAAGTTAGGCAAAGCTGCGGCATATCCCTTTTTCTCTCTGTCTCGAGCACTGTTGGCATTTTAATGGTTCTGGTTTAAACACTGGTATTATTACTAAATCCCATAGGAGCATGAGACATAATCTAGGAAAACATGACATCACTGTAACACAAGTTTCCATGTATCTTCCTGGGACCGTTCACTGTTTCCTGCCACAGATGCCACATTGGTTGGGTACAAGGAGTCACTGCATTTATGGATTCCTGAAAAGCTCTTCTCTGAAGTTGCAATCCAGTTCAGCAAAGCTCTGTTCAGGATAACACTGCTATTAGTGACCCCTCTATTGCACAGTGTCTGCTGCCTGAAGACAAATGCAGCAACTTTTGAGCCAATAATGAAAAAAGCACAATGCAGTGTCCATCAAGAGCAACATTTCTATTTTAATTTTTTATTTATTAGCACTACAACTAATTGAAATACCACAAAAGCATGTCCTTCTGCTGAAGAGGCTGACAGAAAATGGTTTTAATGAGAGGTAGGCTGGGAGACGAGGAAGCTTTGTCAGTGACATTGCCATGTACTATAGATTGGGAACGTGGGAGGCTGTTGTTCAGTTTCCTCCTTTGCCTGATTTGGAGTAATTTGGGATAAGAAACTCTGCTCCAAATCAGGAACTGAAAAGTCATATTTTTTGTTCAGACTAAGTACCACTCTCTGGAACAGTCTCAAAGAACATGAAAGTGTTGTGCATACTTCTGTGTCTGCAAGGAGGGTTTTCTTTGCTTTGCTTTGAATGAAACAGAAGTGAAACATTTAAGGAATGTCCAGTTCTACAGTTAAAGCTCAGCAGTAGCACTGAACTCCTTTCAGTTCAGGAGACAAACTTTTGATTGAACTAATGAGAAGAAAGCAATCAAAGGAAATCTCCAAATCACTTTAAGTTCAGTGACATTTGCTCAAGAATTCTGATAACTTTAAAATACTTACAAATATATCACCTGGCCTTGTTTATTTTTTAGTTCAATAAAAAAGCATATACATACTTTCAATACAGTCTGAGCCCCTGCATCCCTATGTATTGTACATAAATAAATTGCCATTACCCTGTACAGTACAGTGTGCTTGTCAGGTCCATTAAATTGTAATAGAAAACTGCTCATATACTGATGTTGCAACCATATGTGTTGCTGCTGAGCTTTTTCAAGTAGTAGCTGCACCTGATTGGTCTATATACATCTTAATTTCTGTTCCTTAAACTAGACATGGTAATGATTGATAGGATTAGAAAAAAAAAATGAAAAGGCAAGCAATTAAGAAAAAAAAAAAACCTCCTTAGAACAGACCAGTGTTACACAGTTTCTCTGTGCCTTTGAAGTCTGTTTTTATTCTTTGGCTGTCATAAGCTAGATTCTTCCAGTTGTTGTGTTCTTTTTTTTTTTTTCCCCCTTTACCCATATGTAATGGTTTTGAGTTTAGGCCTTCCTTCCTGGTCGTTAGGAAGGAAGGAAGGAAGTATTCCATCCTATTCCTTTACGTAATCCAAACCTATAAATAGAGGGAGAGAGAAGCCTCTTCCTCTCTTCCCTTCCAGTGAGGTTTGGAGACAGCAGATTCCCCGCAGCCGATCTCGCTTCTGGGGGGGAGCTGGGGCCTGGCTGGGCCTACGGGGCCTGTTGTTCCTGCTGATCCGGAGTCCGGTAGCGTGGCGGCGGAGTTTGGACAATTGTGCTTTCCTAAGGAAAGTAGTAAGATATTCTTTTGCTAGTTCTTTAGTTTGGTAGATCCTGAGTGGTTTTTTGATTGTGTATATCTGTTTTGGGTATTTTTGTTTTTTTTTTTTCCTTCCCCTTACTTTCACTTTCCCTTTTGGGATTGTATATAGCATTTCAACTGTATATAACTTTAATATACGTAAATATATTTATTTTAATATAGTTCGGCTAGTCTGGATTTTTCATAGTTTTTTTTCTTTGCTTTTTGCCAGAGGTTTTTGTGTTGGGTCTGGGGACTTGGTGGGGAGACAAATAAAACTTAGACACTCATATGAGAATGGGTGTCTAATATAGTGATCTGAGTATTTTGTCAAAGAAATTATGGTGAGTTTTTTCACTTCAACCAAATCAATTTTACAAACAAAATTCTTCATTATGTCCATATCAGAGGTGTTATCCTGAATTCCAGGATGGTTTTTTTCTTTCATTTTACACAGCCAATGGGGTTCTGAGCTCTGCAGTAACTAGGGAGCATTTGATTGTCTCATATAGAAATCCAATGTCATTTCAAAGATCCAAGGACATCTAAAATGCCTACATGGAGACGGGAGATCCTATGCAGATCTCGGACATTTGATCCAATAGAGGCTGAGCAGATATCCTGTGGTGCCTAAAATGACAATCAGTATTTAGGTGTAGGCAACTGAATCTCACCCTAAAGAGAGGGCAGGGATTTAGTCTATGAAAGGTAATAACTACTGCTTTGACTCTTCAGTTTTTGTGATGGTTTTACAGTTACTGCAGAAGGCTACTGAAGAACCACAGAGAAGAATATCAGATTATAAAATCATGTGAACTTGTCTCAGTTTAGTTTATCCCACAGAGGTTTCCAGGGATAAAGCACTCAGATGCCCTAGGCAACCTGATCTGTTGTCTCATAAGTCCTGTAGCAGCCACATTGCCATATAGGTTGGGTTTGTATGTCTGGTGTATCTCAGACAGCACTAGACACTTACATTGAATGAATTTATGATTTGATTCATACAAGGTTATTATAGGAAGTTGAATATATCTAATATGTAGGATCCACTACATATCCTATATCCACTATAGGAATGAAGCCCTGTATATCCACAATGTAGACATCTACATCTGAGCTAAATAGCCTAGGCTTCTGTCATAACCAGTGGAGAGAAAATGTTGGGGTTTTAGGTAAAATAAATCTAATAACTTGTCCTCTGATCTAACTCAGGTGCCTAAATAAGATCAAGGTATTGATACCTTTTCTATCATTTTTTTCTCATTCAAAAATGCAATTAGAGTACATTTAATGTTATACATCTCAGAGCTGAATATGTACTGGACAAGAGCTAAGTTTGTCCACTGTGTACCCATTTCCTGTCCTACGACACTGTTAGAATGGGAGGCAGAACATTGTTTTACCACTCTTTCCTCTGAGCGAAACCATTTATTTCTCATGTCCTTTTGTGTGGGAAGGTGGAGACCACGACCCAACCTTCCATGGTCCCAGAATTCAGCTCAGGGAAGGAAAATAAATTTGACCTTTTGTAGTGATTTTCATGGGTGCAAAGAAAGTTTCACTTGTTACTTTCAAATGCATCTTTTCAAGTGTTTTGCCTCGTAAATCTCAATAACCAACACAGCAGAGATTCAAGTAAATCTGTTACACTTCATCTCTCACCCCTCAAAACTTAAGTACACATCTACCAATATCCTATTTAAATATTTGCATAATGCATCAACATATCCTTATTTTGAGAGGATTTTTTTTCTATAGATCTCCAGAAAATGTTAATCAGTTTAAGCTACAGGAGGGGAAAATAACTTGAGAGTTACTTTTTGCTAAGGTAGCAGAAAATAAAGACTATCAAAAGATGTCTGCTAATGGACTTTTGTAAATTATGTGACTCAGGTAAAAAAAAAAAGACACAAATAGAAAATAGCAAGAATTTAAATAAAAGAAATGGAATAGAGTATCAGCAATGTAATGTGCATATGAGTTTCAAATACGACTAAAAAATGTTTTGCTTCAGGCAATTTCTTCAAATATAAAAAAACAACCTTCCCTTACTTTTATTTATAGAGGTTCTTTGAGTTACTAAGTAACATCTACACTAAAATATTTCTCCTTGGAAAGGAAACTAGGGGAGAAAAGCAGGAGCCATATCTTGCAGTTCCTCAAACAGATCACTGCTCTGTGATGTCGGGTTTGAAAGTATAAAAGATCATTCTTTAAACAAACTGGTTTTGCAGATTCCCCTCTCTCTTTTCTCCCATCATGGGTTTTAGATGCTGAAGTGCTCTCTAAGAAAGTTTAATGTAATAGTTCCTGGCAGGCAGCTTCTTGAAAGCATCTTGCTCACACAATTTTTACCCCTACATTCACGAATAATAGTCAGCTCTTACAGTTCTGACTGCGACAGTCAGTCCAGCTGGAGAGAAGGAGCCAGTGTCACATAATTCTTGGCTGCTGAGTGGAAGGTGACTGCAGCCAAGAACTGGTAAAATTTTGATTTACATTTACTTTTACCAATATTCTGATCATTTCAGGAGCCCCATTATTTGTCTTTATCGTATAGATCCTTTATACATTCTCAAGCTCTTAAGCTAAGCTAATAGGCTGTAAGTGAAGGAAATCTAGGGTGAGAAGGGAAATTATCTTTTTCTTTGGATCATTGTTTATCCTTAATTTATTTTAAGCTTGTTTTATATCATCATCACCATTCTTCTTTCTTTCTTTGGTATTGCTATTTTTAATTTTCCTTTTTATTTCATTTCAATGACGGACACCAACTAAAATGTCGAACCTCTGTTGAATGATAGTATCTTTGCTACCATTTTGCCTGAAGGCTGCCAAAGAGAAAGGATAATTAACAGTATCACTCACAGCCTTCTGTCCATGTGATAAACAAAACATTCTTTTGGGGAGTTAGGCTATGTGAAAGCCATTAAAATAGAATAGTGCTAACTCTGATGAAAAAAAAATTATATTTTCACCAGGAATAAAAAAAAAAAAGAAAAAACCACAAAAACCATAATGTGAGTGACTCTTAAAGGACAGCTTTAATTTAATGCTGATGATAGCAATTTCAATTCCTTAAAGACTTTGTCTTATAATCTTGAGAGCTGTATGAGCTGAATCTTTCCCTCCCACTTCATTCATCTATCCATTCACATCATCAACCGAGCAAAATACTTCCTTGCTTGCCTGCTCTAATCAATCCTGAGAGCCTGTGAACTCTCATTAACTTACTTAACTGCTTTATAGGGGGTATTGTAAGAATTAATTAAACAGTTCCTGTTTGGACACTGCTTTGAATATGTATGGTGCTGTGGAAATGCTATGCTATTTTTTAAGCAAGTTCATTAGTTAAGCAACAAATAACAAATAAATCATTTAAGTTTTTGACAACGTCCGGCTCAGCTGCAGATCAGCTCTTTCCATGCTTCAGGGGTTAGTTACTGGGTATGTAGATGTAAGTCCGTGAAGGTGGACATGTGATTGATTTCAGTATACTTAGATCAGAATCCAGCAAGTGAGTACTGGAGCCTGAATAAGAGTGGTTTAGATTCTCTTCTCATACTGTTGCTGCAGGTAGCAAATATCAAAGGAAAGAACTTTATCCTTCCTTTCTTTGTCCCCAATTTTTTTTTCTCTAGGAGGTCTGAAGGGTGGGAAAAGCCTTCTTGTGGAAGCAAAAATGTAGAAAACTGCAGACAGGAGAGTAAGTGCTCCACATTCTGAAGAAGATGGGGTCCCATGAACACATAAAAGTTGCAGTACAAAAAGCAGCTGACAAATTTGCTGGTTTTTCTTAATGTTATACATTATCCTCTGCCCACTCACAAGGATGCTCTGTGTGCTCTGTCAAACTGCACCAGAATGTCTGCCAACATCACTACAAAATGCTGAGTAAAAGAAACTGAAGATCATTGCACTGAGGCACTGTATTGGTATTCACACAATCCATTCTGGTCTGTAAGATGATAGAGGAAAGGTACACTATCTCTACCTGGTTTTGCACTTTTTCTTTTCTTCGAGACCAAAAACTGCATTGCTCTGGAATACCAAAAAAAAAAAAAAAGTTTCTCCGAAATGTTGCCAAACATAGTTGCACATGGTTGAGTAAACACACTAAACAATTTGATCTGCAGATCTTATCAATTTTCCCCACCCTTGGGAACAATGCTATGGGAAAATGATGTATTCATTCTGCAAAATTATCCAACGTAAAAGTTACAGAAACACTTCAGCATCCAAGTGACTCACGGCTACCAACTTTCACTGCTCATTTAGCTGTCTGATCCAGAAGTTTCTGCAGTCCTGCTATTGAAATGAAGCTACTGACAAAAGAGCCCAGCTTAACAGTGGGAGAAAGACAGTGAGGGTCATATGCCTACCTCCTACTTCCTAAAACCATGAATTTGAAGCTGGAAGGCAGGTCTAAGGCACTGTTATTTCCAAAGGATTCAAGAATTACTGAAGAGAAGGGAGTCTGAATGAGCAAAATAAAGTGGTTATGACATTCATTTGAAAAAAAGAAAAAAAGAGACATCTGGGGACATCAGGGAATATTATAGACCAGTACGGCAGTGTTAAATTAATTCAAGCACATATAGTAATAGGTAGCAGAATAAAATAAGCTGAGTTTCTTTCCTATATGAGCAGATGAGAGCAATGCAGAGAGTACCATGTAGTCTTGGTGACCACATCATTTGAACTAGAGACCTGTAGGATCTCACCAGCTCCCATGGTCCTTTTCTTTCCATGGAGAACTCACCACAGAGGAACAGAGAGAAGGGTGAACAGCTCATTAATGTCTTGGGTCATGGCCAAGTCGTGATCTCGGACATGAAAAGTGAAGAATGCAGTACAAACACAATTTAGACACCAAGGAAGACATTTGAGAACACTATTTACAAGAAAATCACACAGTAAAATAATAATTTTTGAGCTTTTTTTTTTGAAAATCATTAGTCTTCAATCTTTGTATCCTAGCATATCAGAGGGTTTTTTAAATATGATGTAAATTTACTTTGACAAACTTCAATAAAAATTTAGATATTTCTTCCCCTAACCTTTGCCAAGATTGAGACAAATCATGGAGGAATTAGCTATAAAACTTCAGTGGTGAAAGCACCGGGTCCAGTCTCACTACTCCCAGTCACAAATACACTTGGAGAAAGTCCTGAGGACAGTTCTGCCTGTCTGAGGTACAGAGCTCTGAACTGGCTAAGGGCAACCAAAGCATTGCTGCCTACTCCACCTCAGCCAGCTGAGATAGTGATGGGTGGTCCCAGGTGTCTCAGTCTGATGAGACTGGAATGTTTGCTAAAGAGGATGAATTATGAGACAGACCAAACTCCTCTCTCTCAGCAATTGTAAATCTAAAATTAAGGGTCTCTAATCGAGGGAGTGTGGAAAAAGGAAGAAATAACAACCCTTTATTAAAAGATATATGTATGTTGGCAAGAACAGTAACAGAACACAACAACTAGACAGTAGTCCTGTACCCAAAAGTCCCCTTCAAACAAAAGAAAAAGTCTGAGTACTTCTCTGTCCCCTTTAGCGCAGTTCTAATCACGGGCGGCAGGGGGCGCTGTCGGGCTCTGGCGGTCACCGTGAGGGGAGGGGGTCTGGGGGGTGATCTCGGGTCGTGGGAGAAGCCGAAAAGAAAATGGGGACCCTTCCCCCAATGGAAGAAGGGGGGAGGGAAAAGCAGTCCACCCCCACGGAACTCACTGTTGTTCTCAGATGATGGTGTTTCGAGGCTCCTCCCTTTTCTCCCAGTGAGCAGAAAACTCTCCCATGAAAACACAGCAGGTTCGGGCCGGAGGCGAGGACAGCTTGCAAGGAAGCCGAGGCCAGTTGTCAAGGCTGACCAGGTCGGGAGCCAGAAAAAAAAAAGGCTTCAAGGCTTTTCCTCCAAAATGCCTGCACACAGCTCCATATCTGTTCCAGAGAGAGACCCAGTAATCTCTACTGTCCTGTGTGGGAAGGGCCAGCAACTCCCCCAAAACTCCTGCCCTGTCCCCCAAGCCTCTGATGGGCCATCTGTTAGGAATGGAGCTCGGCCAGCTAGGTTCTTTTGTAAAGCTAATTGCCCCCCTTTCCATTCAAACTCCATCTTTCCTACAGTGGGGGCAAGGGGAAGAAAAATTTCCCCCTCCTGGATTTCTAACCTATAACACCAGGCAAGCAAAAGAAAAAAAAAAAAACAAAAAATCAAAGGACAGCACAGGATTCTTCCAAATCTTGTCAGAATTAATTTAATGTAAAATAATTATAGCAAACAACTTCATCAGGGTAGTGTTTCTCTTTTTTCTTCCCCTGGAAGGAAATTTTGCATAAAATAATTTGTAAACTGTGTGAAACAAGCTATATGGGAACATGGCAGACAGTTATTCATGGATGACCGAATGCATCTCTCCATACTTTCAGTTTACTTCTATTTAAATCATCTTCTTGATGCCAGAATGAATTACTGAAAATTTGATGGGCAAGAGAAAAAAAAATTAATGAGTTTGAGAGGGTTGCATGAACTTTTTATTATTAGAACTTTCAGGAAAATATCAATAATGCTATTGAGACATTCTGCTATTTTGTTTCAAATGGGGAAACAAATGAATTATTTCCTATTCCATGTTCATTGGCATGAACAGACTCTAATGTCTTTTTTTCCTCTAAAAATATACCTTTTACTATAGGTCTTAATCTTGCCATGATTAAGGCACTAGGCTTAACTTTCATGAACTCATTACCTGAAGTCTTTGCAGTTAAAGGTAATTCTAAGGCGAGAGCTGATTACATACAAGGAAAACCCAGAAGATTTTTGATACTTAAAACCGTGGTACAAATAGCCTCTACAAGAATTGCAGAAAACTGTGATTTAAAAGATTCAAGTTTCCAGTTAGAAAACTAGTTAGAGAGCTACTGTCTTTAATTGTTATGTACAAGGAATTCACACTGGCTTTTTTACATGCTTACAGAGGATGATCTAAGTTAAAAGGCTTATCTCTTATCTAGCCAAAAAGAGAGAAATAGGTTCCATGTTGAGGCTGGCACAGAGTAGCCTGTTTAAAAGGCTACTCTGGATTTCCCTTGGGATAAACTTCATTTCCTCTGCTGACTGTGTAGGGAGACTACAGAGACCGATCTCTCAGCTCAGCATACAAACTAGGCACTAAAAGCTAAAATGAGCACACATCTTATTGTATTCTCCTTCACAGAAGTACTAAAAGTGCTCTTCCGATCTTGTTTATGCATATATATGCATGAAAACAGGGAAACAAACATGCTCACTGTTCATGTGTACACCTACACAGGTTCCCAGATGAACATGTGTTTTGCAATAATCACAAGAAAGATCAATACTATATACTCCATTTTATCTCTTTGATCACCATTTTTTAATTTTTTTATCTAACAGGCTCATAATTTCACAGCTGAATTTCATATTTACCTCTCAAAAATCAAGTAGCATTATAGGGACTCTAAAGTAAATGTACAAAAAACTTATATAAAATGTATAAATCTAGACAGGTATTTCATACTCAAGGTCACTTTTATTGGATAGCTATTTGCAATAGCTAGAAAAATATACATTTCCAGGTCAGTAAAATTGCGTTTTATCAAACAGGGAGGGGAGCCCTCTGGGTATGCTGAGTAAGAACTCAGTAGAATCTAGTTTTAAAACTTTATGCTTTAATTAAAATGTATACTGATGTGTAGTTATTTCCCTGAGCACTGCAATATGGTAATAAGCCTTTAAAAAATTCAGATCTCTGCAGTTTCATAGTACATTTTTCAATCTGATCAAACATTCTTTTTCTCTCTCTAATCAGTACTTTTTGTGGTTTATGCATACAGTATTATATTTGATTCCATTCCCCTGTGGGTTATTACATATCTTAACTGTGTTGAGTAAAGATCCCTTAGAAACACTGAAAAAAACCAGCATGAAGGAATACTTCTTCTCTGCAAAGACTCATACCTAAAGTTTCTAGTTAGAAAGAAAAAGACAGTCACCTTCCATGAGAAAATGTTGTTGTTCTTGCTGTCTTGCTCATTGTGTTGGTTTTGGCTGGGAGAGAGTCAATTTTCTTCACAGTAGCTGGTATGGGGCTACGGTTTGGATCTGTGCTGAACACAGTGTTGATAATTCAGGGATGACTTTGTCACTGCTGAGCAGCGCTCACACGGAGTCAAAGCGTATTCTTCTCCTCACCTCACACCAGCAGCAAGGAGGCTGAGGATGCACAAAGATTTGGGAGGGAACACAGCTGGGACAGCTGACCCCGGCTGACCGCAGGGATATTCCATAACCTATGTCATCATGTTCAGCGTATAAAGCTGGGTGGAGAAGGATAAAGGGAACACATTTGGAGTGGCAGCATTTGCCTTCCCAAGTCACCATTACATGTGATGGGGCCCTGCTTTCTTAGAATGACTGAATACAGAATTGCAGAATCATTAGGCTGGAAACGACCTCTAAGATCATTGAGTTCAACCTTTAAACAAACACCATCTTGTCAACTAGACCGTAGCACTAAGCGTCACACTCAGTTGTTTCTTGAACATCTCCAGGAATGGTGACTCCACTATCTCCCAGGGCAGTTGGTTCCAATGCCTAACAACCCCTTCCGGGAAGAAACTCCTCCTGATGTCCAACCAGAACTTCCCCTGGTGCAGCTTGAGGCTACATCCTCTTCTCCTGTCAACACCTGCCTGCCTATGGGACGTGGTGAATGAATTCCTTGTTTTGCCTTGCTTGTGTGCATGGCTTTTGCTTTACCTACTAAACTGTTTTTATTTCAACCCATGAGTTTTCTCACTTCTGCTATTCTGATTCTCTCTGTCAGCCCACCAAGGAGGAAGTGAGCAAGTGGCTATGTGGAGTTGAACTGTTGGCTGGGGTTAAACCATAACTCTTTGTAAGCTGATATGCTCACAGCAAAACACAAGATGATGGTTAGATTGTTCCCACCTCCAGGTGATGCTGTTCTGCTGAAAAAGCAACAATTAATCCCCAGGGGAACCAAAAGAAACCAAAGGCAGCCATGGCAGGAAGTGAAATGGGAAGACATAGGTCTGCCTGGGAGGCATCCACAAAGAAACTGAATTTATTCACTTTTAATATTGGTAAAACTACATTTTCACATATCTTATAACCTGTAGGTGAATTTTTCCCTTTTTAAGTTTCCAACTGAACTACTAGAATGAAGTGACATGGAATGAATATTGGTTGGGGAGAAAAGGAAACTTGCAGGATTCATCAATTTAAACAAGGGATGTGTAACTGGAGACCATTATAATGATTTAACAAGATGTGTAAATCACATTTTGCAGGGAACTTGTATTTTGATATCTCTCTGTTTTTGTGAAACTGAACTTTAACCTTCTTATTTTACACAGAATTTCATGTATATGTGCTGTACATGGAATTGCAGTGTGGAACTCATGTGTTTATTCACTTTTCCCACTAGCTAATATGCAAGAAAGAGAAGAAACTTTCCTGCAGAGGCCTGAAATGAAGAGGATTTTAGTTCCAGAACCACCTAGTAATCATGTTTATTGTCTTTACCACATGGAATCACTATAATAGAGGATATTACTTCGTATTGAGGTGAAACTATAAATATGGTGCGTCTGATCAACATTAAAATAACATCTGAAGTTTTAACCCCTTGAAGTTAATTTCATTTAACTATAATTTAATTGAGGACCCCTGGTGGTCTAGTGGTTAGGATGCAGCACTCTCACCGCCACGGCCCGGGTTCGATTCCCGGTCAGGGAACTCCTCCGGGCAGATGGAGCTCGTCAGCCCTGTAAGGCAATCCATCTAAGAGAAGGTCACTCTAAACAAACCTACGTCCTGAGGACCTCGCTGCCACTGTCCAAGCTCGCTTGGCCCCGGCAGATGAGCCTCAGGATTAAAGGGTGGGCTCAGTTCAGCGCACGCTGTGTCTCACCTAAAAAATCCACTGCGCAGGCTCAAAGGGTAAAAGACCTTTCCCAAATCTTCGTTCACAAAGACTGGACATGATGATAATTTAATTCCAAGTTTGTTATTGGAGCTATACTTCTACTTTCATTATTTTTAAATTGTTCAAGGAAACCTACTCAATTTACTCTTTATAGAATAGCATTTTTAAGAGACTGCCCAATGAAGGGCAGAAGAGGATACCCTGAGGTTGTTAGGACCCTAGGACACTATAACTTCCTTGGAATTTAAGAAACTGGGTGTGTCTTTGTGACAAATTTTACTAGGTTTCCTTGCTAAGAGACTTTTACTTTTAGAAGAGCAACTGTACTTGACTACAGTTGATGAATTGATCTTGTGTATGTACAGTGAATCCACAAGAAGCAGCTCCAGGACTGTGAAAACAGAAAATTATCATTAAATTTAGATTAATGTTCAGATTAAATATGTTCTGGGAATTGGTATCGAAAAATACTTTTTTCAGTTTTGTTACTTCAGAGCAGCTTAAAGCCAGATTTCAGATGGAAAAGAGATATTCTGGCATAAAAGTTTAGTTTATCCCTTTCATCTCACTTGCAGTGTGTGTGAGGAGTTTGACCCTTTTATCCCTTCCTGGCTCAAGGAAGAGAACTTCACTCTTAACTATTTTGGTGAACGTCCTTTGCTAGAACATGTTACAGTATTTGAAACAAATCCCACGAGTCACTCACATCTCATTTGTGTGCCATTTGTTTTTCATATCATACAAGTCTTTGGCTTCAACAGTGACTCCACAAACCATGTGCTCCTCCAGGAGGTCTGCCTTCGTTTTTATTATACCAAAATAAAATTTGCTTTATTTTATTTACATATTTAACATTTATTTTATTTACCGACTCTTCTGTTCGGTAGAACCTCAAACGAGTTGCAGACTATCCCCCAGAGGTTCATAATTTAACTGAATTCAGTGGCTTTGCAGACCAGCTCTAGAATGATAGCTGTTATACAGGGATTTGTACAGAGGAAAACACTGATGCAGTTATGGTGGAAGCAGCTGAGAGCTTCACCAGAGCCGGGATTAGCAGCAGATAGACCAGGCAAACAGAAGAAAGGGGAAAAGAAAGAAACTGGTGGCTATATGAAAAGGGTTCTTAGCTCCTTCAGGCAAGCACAGCACCACCAGAGATTGGATTCAGCATACATAATTGGTGGATAATTATTCTGTGTGGTAGGGACTGTCTTTATTTACATGCGTTGTACGATGTCAAGTACATTTTGAGCCCAAGAAACAATATTAATTATTATTATGTATTTATTTATGGGACCAGTGGGGATAATAATCTGTTAGAAATTTGCACTGCTGGGGAGAGCATTTAACTTTTCTAGACATGCCCCATGATTCTTGTGTTTTAACCCATCAAATTAATTAAAATATTGCAAATGTTTCTCCTCAAGTGGTCTCTAATTTGCACATGTATGGAATCCTAGAATTTAGAAATGGAACAGGCACATTATTCAGTTTCATTATCTGCCTACACCATATTTTCTTTAGAAAGAAATTACCATATTTAAACTCAAATATGCCCATTTGCAAGGGCAAATATACAAAATAGTCAAGATAGATATCTATTTGCATAAAAGACCACATGTATTCAACTATGAGAAATTTTAAGAGATTGAACTGAGGCAGACTGGTAACTATATTTTATATCTGGGACAGGAGGCTTGTAAACCACTGTGAAAAACCTCAGCATGAGGTAGACTTTAATATAATATTAAAATAACTTTGTCTTGTCATTTTCACACATATTTTTTCAGTCAGACCTAGGAAGAGATGTTTCAAATAGTTAACGTAGTTGTAGTTGGATTTCCAACATTCTGTACACTATATAAAATGTTGCTTTCCACCACAGTTTTTAATATATTCAGGGGCTTTGACATACAGAGGGAACATTTGGACATTTACTACGACTGAATTTAGAAGTTCTTCTACTGGTAGATAAAGCACAAGTTGTTTTAGTGTCATTAATAAAAACCAAAAACATGACAGTGTAAAACTCAAAGTCCCTTAAACCTTGAGAGCAAATAAACTATATTTATTAGGCAATTTGGTTTGTGTAACTAAGACCTGGGGAATTTGGACCTATGTCTCAGGCTTTGTTACCTTTTTCACAAAGTAACATGCATTTGTGCTGCTGAAAATAACTGGTTAGGCAACAATCTCATCCTCAATGAATTTATTTTCCTTTCTAGAGAGTTTAGGGTGGGGGATGGAGGGTTACCTATACTGATGCTTTCAAAAGCACTCTTTCTCTTACCACTGAGTCAATTGAAGATGTAATGATGAGCTTGTTGCTGCTCCTCTTAAAGGTACCTTGACCCTTCGGAAATGTTTCATGTCCTGACTGATGCCTCATAAGCTTTTCTAACTACATTTCAGCTCCCCTGCTTGCTTGTCAGAGGGCACTCTTTTTTTCACCTGTCAATAATTTATACCTTGAGAAACCTCAGTAACCATTGTCTTCCACAAGTGGGTCCACCATTTTTCAACACTGAATAAATGAAAAACAAGTTTCAAGAGGGGTGAACCATCCTACTCTAACTTGCTATTTTTAAATGGAGAGAACCCTAAAAAACTGTTGAAATAGTTCCATATTTAAAAAAGTAATTTGCACCCTCACTCAGAATTGCATATGACTGACAAAACTTTGGATTCCAACCTACACACACACATCCCACCCCAACCAGTATTCTTTCCTTGCATGCAAAAATTCAGTGAAAAGAAAGGATGGAGAAGAGGAGGCTCAGGGGAGACCTCATCACTCTCTACGACTCCCTGAAAGGAGGCTGTAGCCAGGTGGGGGTTGGTTTCTTCTCCCAGACAACTACCAGTAAGACAAGAGGGCATGGTCTTATGCTGTGCCAGGGGAGGTTTAGGTTAGATATTAGGAAGAAATTCTTTACAGAGAGGATAATCAGGCATTGGAATGGGCTACCCAGGGAAGTGGTGGATTCTCTGTCCCTGGAGGTTTTTATCATGAGACTGGATGTGGCACTTAGTGCCATGGTCTAGTAACCACAGTAGTCGTGGATCAAGAGTTGGACTTGATGATCTCAGAGGTCCTTTCCAACCCAGATGATTCTATGATTCTATGATCCTCTGACTGTAGTGAGGCACCACAAGGCTGAGCAGAGCGCACCAAAGTACAGAGGTTACTTTCAAAAGCAAAGCTGTCATTAGAAAATAAATGATATATTTTTAAAATGTTCTGTATGAGCTAAAATGGAATCTGTAAAGAACTCCCTGCCTTGCAGAGCCCTTTCAGGCACTTAGTCCTACAGCTTCTCTCAGCGGTCACTTTGGACAAAGCTGGCTGTGGTTCAGCCCTGATTTTGCTCCTTATTCTTGTTTCCGTCTCTCTCCTGGATGTGAGTCTCACTCTGTTTTATGCTTCTCCTTCCTTACCTCCTCACCAGGAAGCCCATCCCCTCTCACACTGTGAGCCACTCTCGAGATAGAAGTAATCTTTCCTGCAAGGGTAAACTTGACCCTGTGTGCAGTGGTCAGGACAAAGTCACCATCAGCAGTGGCCTCCGCTGTCCACCAGCAGGTTTTTAACCCAAAGTACTTTGAGGAAGCAGTGTGGATATCCCTTTTCTCCCCTTACCCTGACAAACTGTGACTGCTCACACACTGATTACAGCTTACCCTGGTCACAGTGATTTTCATGACCGATAGATGAGGAGATTGAAGTTCAGCTATTCAGTGCTGCTGGTGTTAATGAGAAGACAATGTGGGTAATCAAACTAAAACACAATGAAAATGTGTTGGTCCAGGTTATAACATCAATATTTGTTCTCTCTGCTAATACAAGCCTTTTCCTTCCAATGTTCTCTTCCTTCAAATGAAACATCTTGTTCTATCTTGAAATGAAGTGTTTTGCATATTTCAGAGGGACAAAAGGAAGTATTTGCAAGGAGCAGCCGCTATTTTTTAAAATTCCATGTAAGTACATTTGAAAACAGAGAGAAAAATCAGACAATTGTTTTGAAAGCATCACGACAAAAATTCTAACCTGTTTGTTTGTTTATTTTTCCCTCAAACAATGTGACAAATGCAACACATATTCACCATTCAATACAGCCCACGTATGAGCTGTAGTGATGTCTTTATAAGACATTGTGCGTATATTTTTGCAATTAAAATTTACCTTTTATGTCAATCCTGTTACTGATGTTTCCTGCATAGTAAAGCTTATCCATAGTCCCGTCACCCTGCTTAAATTCAAATATGTGCAACATCCCCCCTACTGATGGAAAGCTGGCAAAATACTGGACTCAGTTTACTGGACTTTTACATCTGTGGAGCTGCATGGATAAGACATTTAATTACACAATGAACATAGACACTAGCAGTCAAAATGTTGATAATGTACAAGATCCCAAATGAAATCAGCTTTTGGGAAGGTTATTAAAAAATTCTGACTCTGTCATTTATAAATTTGCATATAATGCACAAAAGAAAAATGACAAAAGGCGCATGTTCTGTTTCTGCTTTTAGGTTTTCTTTATTTATAATTTTTCATTCTTTGCCTAGACTAATACCTACTGTACTAATTTTTAGAAGATGGCCAATTACAATTGTCAGAAATCACCTGGAAAAAAATTACAAACTTGCAAAAACATAAATTCATACAATCACTTCCATTGTTAATAGTGTGCAAGTTTGAGGCTTGTCAAGAAGCACTACAATACAGAGTTGTGCAGTGACTGGAATATGGGCAAGAAATTTCAGGAATGTTCCCTCCCCACTGTGAGTGTAGCAAAGAGCCCATGACTTCCTTTACTGGAATCTCACATGACAGAAAATTTCCAGTCTTTCTTCTCTTTGGTAGTAACCAAACAAATTGGTCACTATTTCCTATTCTAGCACCATGATGCAGAAGGATGTTTTTTATGAGTGATTGACTCCAATTCTCTGCTTTTGCAGGTATCATTAGCTTTGTGGTTTGTATTTTCTGACCAGAACCATGTACCTATCACTAGCAGGACATCAGTCATGATTGCTTTTTCTGTGTCCATTCTGTATCTTACTTTGCATCATGCACCAGCAGCTTGATTTCTTCCCAGTTTGTTGCTTGTGTTGTTTGAAAACATATGCATTTGTTTGTGTGAGACTGAACTACATGGGCATAAAAGTCTAGTGCTATTCACGTGCCCTGAGACCTGGCAATGTGGCACTGCATCAGAAGGACATCACTGTCTTCTGGAGCAGCTGGAGGTCAAGACATGTTGAGGTGTCTCAGATTACAATGTGTGATCATCTTTAGGCAAGTGGAACCTGTCCATTTCAGCAGGTTCTTACCTTGAGATTAAGTTCAGTGTAAGACCAATGTACCCAAACATTGATGTCTATGTATCAATACCTCCCATTATCGGCTATGGATGTTCAGGACCCAGTCCAGGTACATAAAAGCTGGTATCTCATGTTTCCCCCAAGATGAGCTGGAGTATCCTGCCTATCTTTTAGCTGCTATTCCAGAAGAACACAGGTCTCCAGAAGGCCCTGGGTCCCCTAACCCCGCAGGTACCCTTGTCTGAACCAGATCTTCCCCAAGTTGCCATCTGTTACCTTTCTTTCCAATTCCAAAATATAACCGGGAACTTTGTCTCATCTGTATCAATAATTCCACTTATGTGAATGTTTTTGCATCTATAGTTTCTTATTTATTGTATATTGTTCCTGGAAAAGGCTATTGTATCTTCATACCTTTGTCTTTATTTGCCTTTAGAAGATTAGACAATATATAATAATGAAATATTGAATGTTGTTAATGCTGTAGTAGACAGGAAATGAATTAGATTGGGACCCTGAAGGTTTATGAGTTCTATGATCTGTATTTTTTAGCACTATGCAAATGCTAAATGTAATTGTTTTTTACCATTGATTTGCTTGATTTATAGAGTTTAAGGCCTCAAGTTTGAAAGTGATTATCAAGAATGACCTTTTTCATTATACAGGCTACCAAATACAATCCAGTAATTCTTTATGGAGCCCGGTATGTTCCTAGTGAGGTAATTATTATTGAAAAAAATTAGATGCAATTTGGTGACCACATCTAATTTCTCAAAGCCATAAAAACCCTTATAAGTCTTTGTTTTTCTGAGGATACCCTTCAGCAAGAACTTACTTTTGTGCTTTAGCATTTTAATATCTAATTATAATTTTAATTAAACAATGAAGATACTGCAATAATAGTTTCCTCATTAAAATATGAATCAACAGGAAAATTAAGGTATTATAGCAACCTAAAGTGGGCTACACTGAAACCAGAACATTTTTTATTTAAGAGTTAAGTCTTAATTATTACTCCCTGTGTAAAATGTATATTATAAGATATCCATGGTAGACAAAGGACCATTGCATATGACCATTTGCACGGTGTAAGAACATCAGGCAAAATTATGCTGCCAGCTCCCTCTGGGTCTTTTAGTTGTGTCCAAACTTGCCAAAATATGAGTCAAATGTGGTCTTTTAATTTCTGGCTTGAGGTTCTTTGTTTATTTGTTTGTTTTTTTTCTGCATTTTTGGGGGTATTTGAAAAGCTTGTCTTGATGAAGGCTTTCACTGTTGAATTTGTAGCAGCTCCTCCTGTGCGACACCTGTAGTGACTCCCTTCCTACAGAGAGCAGCTTCCACAATCACAGAGACAACCATTTGGGGGGAAAAGAGGAGAAGTTAAGGACTGAAAAGCTGTGCTGGAAATATGCACCCAATATCCTGAAAAACCCCAGAAGTGTTAGTGGCATTCAATCTGAATTAACTTTTCCCAAGAAACTCAAGGCATTGATGCAGAATCCGTGGAGGCTAAGGATAACTGTGGCAAATACCTTCAGGAATGGTATATATGTCATAATCCAGGAAGATAGGGGGCAGGGCTGATGAAAAAACATGAGGCATTCCTCAGAAAAACAGGTTTGAGGGCTAAGACAGTTGTCTTTTGAGAATCGGTCCTTCTCAGGGAGCCCCCAGAAGCACCAGAACCCCATCCTGCCCGTAAGCAAGCTAGTCTGCAGGAAGTAGTCCAGGAATTCGGGCTGATTTGCTCCATGTTACAACTGTAGCAGGAGACTTTGAGTCTTAAGAATCATTTCATAGGTTTTTTCCTCTTAGTGCAGCGATGTTTAGCTTCTGCAGCATGAGAAAACACTGATAAACTCAGTGATTTGCACCATGTAGCTCATGAAAAAAAAAGTAATGGGTGGGAGAAAAAAGCACCTTTAATTTATTTGTATTGACTAGTTCTAACTTTTCTGCCAAATGTAGTTTTCTTTGAGTGAACGTGTGCTGCCACCCATAGGCAGCCCCAAAAATGTCACCTGGTTCTTGCAGTTTATAACAAACAGCACCACTTTTGTGGTGAAAACCGGGTCCCCTGTCCTCTCCCATCTGTCCTCAGAGCTACCTACAGAATATGGCATTAAATTAAGTATAAACAAGGTGAGAACAAGCTAATTCAATATTTCAAGTTAAAGGTAGCTCTCTGAGAATGTTTTGTTGCCTGTGAATATGGTATTATTATTACTGTTGTTCCTTGTTCTTCTGTAAAAGGAAATGAGCACAGGGTGATTTCCCTCCCTGTTCTCTGATGTGTTGATAGCAATCATTCTCAGTGAAATTTATTTTTAATACTTTTTAATATTTAAACTCAAGTATGCTTGCTTAGCAAAAAGAAGAGAAGGCTCTAGGGAGACTACTCCCTTTCAATATTTAAAGGGGGCTTATAAGACCTGTAGCAATAGTACAAGAGGAAATAGTTTTAAATAATATAAGAAGGTAGATTTAGATTGGATATAAAGCAGAATATTTTACTGTGGGGGTGTGGAGGTACTTGAACAGGTTGCTCAGAGAAGTTGTGTCTGCCCTATATCTGGAAGTGTTCCAGGCCGAATTGGATATGGCTTTCAGCCTGGTCTAGTGGAAGATGTGTGTGCCATGGAAGCTGGGTTGGAACTAGATGATTTTTAAAGGTCCCTCTCAACACAATATATGTGAAATAAAGATTATTAGTGCATTTTGATAACTTGTAATTTGTGCTCTCCACACACCTATGTGATATGACTAATAATACTTTGGCAATAATGAAGTTAACTATAGTAGAGCACCAGCTGATGAGTAGGTCTAAAAGAGGGAGAACAATATCACAGCATTCTGACTTATTGACTTATTGCAGCCTTACTGGCTGCACACAGAAAGGACTAAAAAGTAACAGATTTTTTTTTTTGGGGGGGGGGAATCAAATTAAGATCAGCAAAATCATTTCCAAGCAAGACGTGAATTCAATAGCATAAATACTGAAAACTTTGCATGATCATCCAGGAAAAGACAGCTTTGTTAATATCATTGCTACTAGCACTAGTGCATTGCTACATTTCAACATATGGCTCCTGCAAAACAGAAAAACTATTGATAACTTGACAAAAGTGTTGTGTCTTGGCCTCTTCACAGCAGGGGGAATGAAAAAATCAAGACTATTATAATTAGTATCAAGTGTTCCTACTGTAGTTTCCCTTTTGCCTGATTTTTTAGGAAGGTGAAGAGGGAAATCACATTTAATATTTCTTTTAATTCATACACTCAAATGGTGGCCAGTTTTCAGTTTTTAATCTTTGCTTTAACAAAGAGCATTTGGGCACCTATTGACGGTGAAACACAGCAGTCGACTACCTTGTAAATTAGAAGCTGCGGTAGTAAAAATGGATTTGTATATCACCGGGAGAAGAGAGAGTGTCTGCCTTGTAAATTTAATTAAACAGCAGGTGCAAAATCAGGTCATATGGCTTTGATGTGCCCCATGTGAGGATGACAACTAGACAATGATTCTAATATGAAGAAATTTGCATACATTTGCATTGGATTGCATGGAACATTGTAGCTCACACCTACTTTCTGTGTTTCATTTTGGAGAAGTTGGAGATTTGAATGAATGGTTCCTATTTAGTTTCTACAACTAAACACAAGAAATGCTTTTGTTCTGTCATGGTAGGGAACATATGGGTTATGATGCTGTTATGTACCACTTTATAGAGTATGCTTACATGATAATCAAACATTTGAAAATGCAGCTGAGATACTTGTAATGACAGGAGAAGCAAAGCTGGGAGCAGGGGGGAACACAGAGGAAGAACGGAAACCACTTCTGTGTTTTAATCTTTCCTTGATGATCATTTGTTTACTGGAGCATTAATGCAAATCTACATTCTGGTCTTTGTCCAAGGGGTGTCGCAAACAATTCTCTTTGCTTTTGTAGCTAATATCGTAAACAATAAAATTATGTAGGTTGGAAGTGTTTTCAAATATGGCAATTAGCAACTCATAAAGATTATTAGTTATATAAAAAAATGCATTTTCTTACCTTACTGGGAAAGGCTAAAGGTAGAATACATAGATGATAGTTATGCTTTTTATGCTATTGGTTTAATGGGAAAACCAACTGTATAGATCCCCAGACCTTTTCTTTGTTGTTAAAAATGTTAATGAACAGTTGGTTTCATTTTTGACAGTTTGTCTGTGAGATTCTGAATCCCAGTGCTGTTTTTTGCTGACTGTGCTAGACGTATAAGTTTTAGAGGCTATTAAAACACAGCTGGGAGGGCAAAATGAATTGCTATGAGAGAAGTGGATGCAGCTGAAAAAAGGGATGAACCTTGCTCATTAGGTATTACATAAACCTGGATCAGCAAAGACTGAAACCTGCCAAGAAAAGGCTGCTCATCAGGGAAGCTATGGGCATGAGCCTGTGTGCACTTCTGCAGTCTGATCCAAAACAGCAAACCCACCCAGATTTAGAAGTTTGCAGTGGCTCATATCTTGGGTATGGTTGTCACTGTAAACTGCCAGCTCTGGTAGCTATTATGTTATGGTAACAGAGTCCCAGCTATTATCACTGTACTAAGTGCAGGAATCATCCCAATTAGTTCAGCTCACTTAAACTAGACACAGAGATCAGACCTAAGTAGACAGCAGAGAGTCCCTGTGGCAAAGGTCAAAAAACTATAAATGTAGAAAAGCTCCCCTGGAAGGCAGTGCCTGGTGACAGCAGTCTTGAGTGTGTGGTTACTCAGGTGGCCTCGATCCAAGGTGTCTATGATACTCCCTTGGTTATGAGACAGCCTTTATAGAAGTATCAGGATGTATCAAGAGGCACCACTTTTAAATGCTCACGATGTTGGTTTTCGCATATATTTCCGAGAGTAGACTTTAGCTCCCAGGGATATAAATACACGTGACTGGGTAAAGAAAATAACATGACAAAGGTCCTGGTAACAAGACTACAAAGACATTTGCCCTATGAGGAATCTCATGCTGCAGAACTGCTTCAGGGGGACATGTGAGGGTCTTTTTCACTTTGAGTGTTTGACTTTGTCTCTGCTGGAGCTCTTTACTGCTTCTGTTATAACACCGACCTCCACATGATTCAGCACAGCTGGGGATCAGTGAGGAACAGCCAAAAAAGGAAGAGAAGGAAACGGGATGAGAATTCAGGGAAAGGATGGGAGTAAGTTGAACAGGAACCTTCTAGACAGATCTTCTGCCAACATGAAGTACTTCCATTATATCAACAGCTGATCTGCTTTGGGTGGTTTCTTTCTTTGCTGCCTACAGCCTCCTCACTGAGGTTTTATCTATCTTCAGTTGTGGTGATTGCTAAATCGTCTGTGTTCACCCTCTTTAGGGATAGAAACTTTCCAAGATGCTGGCAGAAATGCTATACTTTTTGTAACTATTCTCCCCAAATTATTCATCACTGGTACTTGCTCTGTCTGACACACTGTGTGTGCTTTCTTAGCTAAGTACCCTGAGTTGCCTGAGTGGGCACTGAAACTTGTAGGGCCTCCAGCACCCATGCTATGTAAATAAGTAGGTTTACTGAATTTGGCCCTGAGCATTTTGTTTTAAAAAGCTAATATTCTTTGTCCTGGAGCTCCCAGGTGAAGCTTATAGAAGCAATAAATATACCAGTTGCAAACGCATAATCTCCACCTCTAGATAAAAAATAAACAATAATCTAAAACTTCATTTTGAGAAAAAAATATATTAGGTAATTCTTTTATTCAATTTCCCTTTCTTTTTTGTTTTTGTTTTTTTTTTAAGAAATGGTAAAAAAAAGCCAAGAAAAACCAAACATGAAACATATCAACCAATTTGTTTTATCTTATTTTAATTTTGGAGGGGGGTTTTTTTGGTTTTGTGTTCTTTGTGGTTGGTTGTTTTTTTTAGATAACATGAAACAGTGCCCAGGAAAGCAAGCATTAGAAGTAACACAATTACTTATGACATCAATGAACAATTCAGCAGTTCAGAGAAAATATTCAAATAACCTTCCCAAATAAAATGCCAACAATGTATATTAAACACCTGTAAGAACTTTTTAAAAATAGTTAGCATGCCAAATGCATTCAAATAGATTGGGTACCCATATTAATTGCACAGCAAGGTTATTCCCACGGATCACAGGGCAAAAGAATAATTTAGGAGAACAAAAGCCAAACCACCTAGCAAAAGCAGCCAAGCATAGCAAGGAAGACACTAATACAATAAAAAGTAGACTGAGTGGAGTCAGTATGTTCCATTTTACTAGCCCTTCCTGCAGTGTAAAACCAAGGAGCCAGTGCATATGAAGGGCAGGAGACAAGGAGCTCTGGTCGAGTCCTGCAGGTGGTGGCCCCCGGTGACAGCATCCTGGGATGGTGATGAGAGATGAGAAGTGGAGCTGTACCACTCTGTCCTGGAGAACAGGGGCATTTCCCACAACAGTGGATGCAGCCTGCATGGTCACTCCCTCCTGGTGGCTCCAGAACAAAATTCCTGGCAGTTTCTCTAAGACAGTATGACTTCAGACCATCCCTGCACAGACTGGCTGGTGCCAAGCAGGGCTTGAATTCCAGAAGATGACCTTTGTGTCTTCCACAAGCCCTTTTTCTCCAAAGCACTGGAAACAGTTTCAAGGACTGGGCTAGAGCTGTTCTGTATCAGTTATGTTGTTGGGAAGCAGAAATCCACCACTTGCAGTGGCAGCTTTCCCACCTTCTCCTGAGCAAAGACAGCCAAAAAATATCCAGCAGAAGGATTAACATTCTGGTTTATTTCACATGTGTGTAAGAATCTCTACAAGGTATGAAGAGGATATAACTTTCCAAGTGAATTCTCCTAACATGATATCAGAAGTAACATTCATAATAAGAAGAAACATTTGACCTGCTCTTTGCTAAGCTTAAAAATATAAAAGTATTTTATATGCAAATGTTCTCAGTCTGTAAACCAGTTAGATCAGAGGACTAACCTTCACATTTTCAAGGAAGATGTATAAAGACAGTAAAAAGCACAAGAATTTTATGGTTATTTTAGACAACTAAGAACCTGGTTCCCAGTATCTTCAACCTCAGTACAGTTCTCATTATTGGATTCACTAACTGCGCAGTAACAGATACCAGGAAGTATCCTGGCCATTGAGAAAATTACCTTAGGTGAATATAACTAACTTTGCTAAAACTGGTAAACTTCTGAAAGTCACCACTCCAGAGCTTTGCTTCAGTTTTTCACAGTTTGCACTGGTTCTTCATAATTGATATGGTTTTCTTCCAAGGTTATTCAGACAAAAATATGTCCATCTTCACTCCCACATCAACCAGAGAAAACACCAGATGGGTGCAACTCGCTGTTATTAATTTGCACTGCATTGTAAAAAAATATAGTAAACCAGCCTAAACTATTTCCAACTCAGTTACAGAAAATACAGTGGTATAGAATGAGGGGAATTATCTCTGCTTTACAGAATGACACATTAAAATCAACCTGGCTCAGGAATCATCAAGCTAGAAGTTAGTTCTAAGTCTCTTGATTCCATGGATAGCTGGGCAAAAAAAGTATTTTCTGATACCAAAAAAGTTTCCAAAATCTAGATAATTGTATAATCTGATGAAACTGAACCTTTTCAAAGTAAAAACCCCTCCATTTAACCCAGGAATATTCCAGCATTTTAGATGCAATCTAGGAAGTAAGAGGTGGGCTCAGGTCCTTAGGTTGAATTAAACTGATTATTTTTTTGATAATTCAAGGTAAATATCCTGATCTTTAGGTTAAGATGGGGGAGAATTCTTTCTAAATTTAAGCAACAATTTTATTCTTGTCGAAACTAGCTTTAACATTCTTTAAAGAAGTTTGAAATTGATGAAGTAGCATTTTTCAAAGGAAAAAATAAACTAAAAATTCCCAACATTCTCTAATATCAATATTTTAGATTCTTTCAAACCCTTTTCCTTTCTTTCTTCCTAGTTTCCTAATCAACACGAGGTAGTAGAAGAAAGACAATTGAAATACTGTAGCCTTGCTACACAACTTAGAAATTTTATTATGATCTCTTACTAGCCTGAGCTGCTCTAATACCTCTGACTTAGTTGCTCATAACTAGGACACAAATTATCCACACTTTATCATTCTAATACTGTCGTCATATCTCTACTTTTTAGATAACAAACCCCTACATATGTGAGGTGAGCTTCACTGTAATGTTCAAATATGACAATCAAGCTTAGTGCTTTTTCCATTTCATACGGAGAAAAAAGTGTAAATACTTTAATAAAATTAAAAAAAAAAGAAAAAGAAAAAGTGAAAGCTGTTCCCTGCTGATTGATTTTTCAAAAGCTCCCTAGACTGATTCGGCTACAGATGTTTGCAAAATGATTGGATGTAAAGTGGGCTTAATTCATAAAAGCAATAAAATGTTGCTTATTGACTGAACAGATGAACTAGCTGAGGGGACATAATTTGGAGTGTTCTTATTGGAAAAGCTTTGAAGAAATGTAATGATAATGCAGAAAAGAAGCCTTATTAGATGTGGTAGAATAAATTTACTGCAAAACATTTTAGAAGATTTGAAATACTGAGAAAATTAGTTTCTGAAATTTAGATTGTACGATTATATGTCCGTATAAACCTGATGTGGCTCCTCAGACTAACCATGTTATTCACAGTTAGCAACGTGATGATATAAGCCTACGTTTAAGACAATGATAATATGAACTAAAAGAAAGGATTGCTGGTAACTAAAATTCTTTCCTGTCTTGCCAAAGGACTGTTCTTTCAAGTACTGGTGTCTATTCTTCATTTTCAAGGCTGTGAAACCTCATATTAAAAAATAGTTCCTGGTTTCTCCTAAAAGGGAGAGTGAAGAAATCACCGCAAGATCTCTACCAGATTTCTTTTCTTGAGAATCCAGATATTTCTTGAGAATCCAGATATTTAACTACATGCCTAGTAAGGATTTGCAAAAATAGGATTAAAGTCATGTTGCTCTACAACCCTGACGTATTCTGCTGGTCATGGTTTTGCTCAACTGGATTGGATATCTGAGGCCACACTACTCTACAATTTATGGGTAATTTTTAATATTACATTAGGTAGTGCTAGTAGTCACCTGGAAATTTTTATGTTCTTAGCTCTCTACCTAACTAGCACTCCATTTTTGACTTCTTAATCTTTGTCATGGGAATTTTGAGCACTAGTCTTAATCTGAGTTTTGAAGGAATACTTCAAGTGAAATCCCATCTTAAACTTATGCTTGTAAGAGTTCTTTTTGGAAATCTTCAAAAAGCCCTTGTTCCTCTGCATAGAGAATTGAAGCTCTTATTTTAGAACTGTTTCAGCCAGTGCCTGGAATTAAAGTTTAGATTAGGACCTAAAATGAGCAGATTGCATCCATATTCCCCAGACCTTTCTCCAAATGTGTTTGCAGATGTGTTAACTGCAATGGATACAACTTTCTTCTGTTTGGCTTAAAATTTTCCCTTGGGTTGGCTCATGAGCATTATTCCTGCTGACAGCAGGGTGCTGTGAAGAACACTGCTGGGCAGGATGGAAGTGAAATGATCATCAGTGGGAGCATCTACTTTTCTCCTGGCATGACTTACAGCACAAAGCATGGTGATATCAAAAGAACATCCAGTTACGCTTTCAGCAGTTGAGGAATGGTGGAGTGTCTATAAAGCCAAATCACAAAATGCTGAGTGTCATTTAGATGCCAATGCTTTAAACATCATATGTATTACTATGATCTGCAATTTCTTATATCGTATACTCAGCCAGGGGCAAAAGTTTCCACCAGGGCTGGATTCTGGAAGCTGCAAAACTAAGTTCAAGAGAGGCAAGGATTTATATTTTAATTAGTAATTGCCAACTAATGTGTGTTTTATTCTAAAGATGTTTATGTTACCGGTTTGCCACTGTGTTGGTTTACCATGGCAAAGTTTTGAAAGTTGGAGGACTACAGGAGTGGCTTTTGTGAGAAGCTTCCAGAAGCTTCCCTCATGTCCAGGTGAGCCAATGCCAGCTGAGTCCAAGACAGACCTGTCCCTGCCCAAGGCTGAGCCCATCAGCCATGGTGGTAACACCTCTGGGATAGCATAGCTATGAAGGGGAATAAAAAAACTGTGCAACTGCAGATTGAGAGAAGAGTGAGAACATGTGAGAGAAACAGCTCTGCTGATGCCAAGGTCAGTGAAGAAGGAGGAGGAGAAGGTGCTCCAGGTGCCAGAATAGAGATTCCCCTGCAGACCATGGTGCAGACCTGGTAAGGCAGCTGTGCCCCTACAGACCATGGAGAACTGCACACTGGAGCAGGCAGATGCCTGAAGGAAGCTGTAATCCCAAGGGAAACTTGTGCTGGAGCAGATTCCTGGTGGGACATACGGTCCATGGAGAGGAGCCCACATTGGAGAAGGTTTGCTGGCAGGACCTGTGACCTTGTGAGGGACCCACACTGGAGCAGTTCATGAAGAACTGCAACCTTTGTGAAGGACTCTGTTGAAGAGGTTTCTGGAGGACTGTCTTCTGTGGGAAGGACCCCAAGATGGGGCAGTGTAAGAGTGTGAGGAGTCCTCCTCCTGAGGAGGGAGTGGTAGAGACAAGGTGTGATGAGCTGAGTACAGCCTCCATTTCCCATACCCCTACACCACTGGCAGGGAGGAAGTACAGAAAGTTGGGACTGAAGTTGAGCCCAAGAAGAAGACAGGAGTGGGGAGAACGTGTTTTTAAAAATTAATTTTTGTGTTATCATTACCCTATTCTGATTTTATTGGTACTAAATTAAACTGATTTTCCCAAGTGGAGTCTGTTTTGTCTGTGATGGTAATGGGTGAGTGATCTCTCTCTTCCCTTATCTCAACCCATAAGCCTTTCATTATATTTTTTCTCCCCTGCCCAGTTGAGGAGAGCAGTGCTAGAGCAGCTTTGTTGGGCATCCAGCATCCACTCAGTGTCAGCCTATCACAGCCACAGGCCTTAGTATTGTTTGCTATATTATTTGGGATAACTTCTGTATTGAGAGGGATGATAATCTTAATGGGGCATGACATTCCTGTTGAATTTCTGTTGTTTGTATGGGCAAGAGTTTGTATGGGCAAGAGTTTGATACTTTGCTGTTTTAATTATTATATTTTAATATATGTGTGAGAAAATTGGAGTAATGGACTGCCGTTTCAGTTCCTGACATGCACCACTTGTCTGAGAGTGCTCTGGTTTTAAAAAGAGAAGCAAAGCTATGTGTTTCCCTTGTGTAAGAACAGTTTTGTTCCTAAATGTACCTATGCAGTCCCATTTATTATGCCCTGGATGCCTGAGACATCCATGTGGGACTAGCAGATACCATACAAGATGTACAGAAGACTTCTGGACAGGTAGATGAAGACCAGTGGGATTGTGTGAGGTCCTACAGGAAACAGAATCACACTGCTCATTTTGGTCTGTTGAAAGAAAAGTTTGAGACAAGCACAAAAACAGCACTGCAGAAAAACCTGAAAATAGTAACAAAACCTTGTATTTTCTCCTTTTAAGTTATGAAAGGAAAAATTCAACCAGAATCTTTCTAAAACCCAGCAATGCAAATGATCAAAGCACTAGGTTTTATTCATACAAGCACTCTTATGCTTAAATTTTAAGCCCATTTGGAGTTATCGTCTCATCAAGTTAAGCCCATGTACAGGGATTGCCAAGATCACCTTCTTTTCCTGCTGTAACTGATGACAGCAGGGTGCCATCTGCATGTACTAGCCCACTGTTGCCTGTCTAAATGGATGTAACTGGCAAATCTCTGTTCATAGTGGTTTTAAAGCAGCAATGAATTGGGCAGGGACACGTGCTTACTGCTGAGGTCAAACTCTTCATACTGTGGTCCTAATGCTGAGAAGAGGTCAAACTCTTTATAATGTGGTCCTAAAGCTGAGAAGGGAGAAAGAAAGGAGAAATATAGGAAGGGAAAACTGGAGGTAGGGAAAACAATAGGATGACTGAGTCTTGATTTCTACAGCCTTTACCACCTATATATGCCTTTTTCCTGCTGGAAAAAAGTCCTTACCTAGTTTCAGAATTCATCACAGCCTGTGGGTAACAACCCACCATAACTTTCTGAAAGTAAAAACAGTTCAAGCGATAGTTCCTTGAATTTTAGAGCCTTTGTGTTGAATTGTATTTTGCCTCACCTATATGGTGCAGTGCTGAAGAGGTTAAACAAAAGTCGCCCCTTTTTCAAAACAGTGTTAATTAAAAATGCAAAACCCAAAGAAATCACAGCTGGATAAATGAAAACAGCCCAGATGGTATAGCAACAAACTTCTGGCAGGTCTTGAAGCAGACAATATTCCTGCATATTTTATTTCCTAGCACAGGCTATCACCAGACCACAACAGTAATGGCTTGGGCAATGCAGTAGAATCCAGAGCACTCAGGCTGTCCTGGTGCTAAAGGCAGCACAGTTTCAGAGGCACCTGACTACATACTTGGTGTTTGTTCATTGCACCAAGCAAATCCCCAGATTCCTATTGTAAGTCAACTGACCATCTCTTCACTGAGAACAAATTCCTTTTGGTGATGCTCTTTCAAGTGTGCACATGGACAAAGTTCTATCTTTCAATCTGTGCATGTGTTATCAAATCCAGTGATACCCTGCTGTGTATCTGTCAGCTTGATCTGAAATGGACTCAGCCAGGGAATTCAGATCTAGTTTGATGAGCTCTAGATCATGCTCACGTGTGCAGAAATCCAGCAAATTCCAAACCAGGTTACATTAACTTTCAAAAAGGAATTGGGTGACACCAGTCCTCTGCAGATATGTCTAGCCAGCTCCTCGCTTCCTATAGGGTGGCCTTGCCTATGTGCAGGAGGGTAGCAATGGGGATATGTTGTTTCTTCATTTGGGCTACCAGGTTCATGAAATTCTAGATGTTCAAAACCTAACAGTATCTAGACAGAACTTTTGGGAGAAAAGAAGTCATGTCTAGATAACATGGGGTTAGGGACCAAGTCCAGGCTCAGGGCAATGGAAATAATATTTATAGTTACTTTGCACACTATGTCTTGATAAGAGCCTTTCTCATTAATTTCTTAGTCTTAAGAAATCATTCAACTTCATCTCAATTGGTTTTCCAGGTCACTGGTAGGACAGTAAGTACCAAAGGAAGTGAAGTAGATGCTGTGTGGATTAACATCTGAGAATTAAATTACTGGGGCAGATAAAAAATATGCTAGAGCTGCAAGAGAGAGAAAGTCGTGGACTGACAAGGTTAAAATATCAGAAAATGTACAAAGATATCAATTAAAAATAAGTGTGTCTCTAGAATGATCATCAGTCATCTTCTGAGTGCTCTACAGTGGGGGCTTGCATGTCTTTTCAAATGAAGTCTGCTCTTAGTTCTTGTGGTAAAACCAGTGCTAGCACTACACCAAGTCATCGTGCGAACTACACACCACATAAGCTATGCAAAAGTAGCGTGGGAAATGTACAGTTAGTTTGTTGTTCTTTTGTTTGGGCTGTGGGCCATGTTATGCTCTCAGACCAGCCCCCCTTCAGTGCATGGTTCTGGCTTTGAGCCCCCTGCAAGGGCTCCCCACAGCTGGCAGGAGTTTCTCTGCAGGCTGGAAGGCTTACCCTCCTGTAATGGGGAACAGGGTGACCTCGATTGAGGCTATTTCTGTAGCCTTTGTGCAGTCCTTCACAGCCTTCATTTACATTTGGCATTATGATGGAAATCAGACTCTTTTATGGCCATATAAACTCTAAACATATGGCTATATCCACCCCAGAAACTCTCCTTAAACTGCATAAGAGGCAGGAAACAATAGATGGCTTTTAGTCACAGGGCACAATGGATATTTAGGCTTTATAATTAAATAAAGTCTTTGGTGAAGGAAAAAATCCTGAAAGGCAACATGGCTGTTGTAGCCACAAACTTTATTATTGTTACAGCAGAAACTATCGATATCCATTTTGTCTAGTAACTCTGTGATGGCCTTATTCCAAAGATGGTCTCCTGAGTGATTTGGATTAGACTTTGACTTCATGGCCAGATTTTCATGCAATGCAAGTTGTTGTTGTTTTTCTCCCTCTTTTTGTAATAATATATGTGCTGCTCTGGCAGATGTTTTATTTTCACAATTTTTTTCAAAATCAACACTACTGAGTGATACTGAGATGCTTTGATGGTGTAATCTTGACTGAAAAAGCCTTCTGGCACATTGGATAAAGATTCGTGATATGCGTGCTGCTGTGTTACAATAGATATACCACTGCTCAACCTCCTGTTCAGGTTGAGCCCCCACATACTTTTCTCACGTCTTCACCGAGCCTCCCATATGGTTTTGGGAGCTACTGAACTTCATGGGCTGACTCCCACCTTCTGTGGGGCAAACACAGCAGATTGAAGATCCTACTCACACACATACCCACCCTCCCCACCCCCCCACCAAGCATGAGCAGGAACAGAGACAAACCTGCATTTCAACAGAAAGAAAAAGCAGCTGGCAAGAACACGGCAGAATTCTTCCTTCAATAGATCTCCTCCTGCTTTCTTTCCACCCACCCTTTTCTCTTTGATTGCTCGTCCCTGGAACATTTCCTCCTCCAGGTGGTGTTTCCTTCTATGTGGAGAATTTGAAGACTGGAATGCCAGCACCCTCACTCCCTCAAGTAATAGCCTACTCAATGTGCGAACATCTGTGTTACTGACTATATGGTTAATAGGTTTGAGTGAAACTTCCATTCTCTGGCAGATAGCTTGGGTGGGACTGAATACTTATCCCAAAAGGGAATATTTGCTCTACCTTGATCCAGTAGGGACAGGGCTCTCAGTGAGAGGCAGGTAACATATGCTATTGTATGTGTCTTAACTAGACATTGATTCCCATGGCAGTGATTTCTCTCTGGATTGGAAAACGATAGAGACTAGACCCAGTATTGAGCTTGATCTTGGTCTGAGCTAGAGAACAATGAATTATTACTCATTTAAGATTGAATACAGATTTTTAGTTAATAAGTTTTTCATGACTGAATCCTTATTGCAGTATGTATGTTTTAGTGGTACATATATTTTATATATATGTTTATAACATATTAGTCTGAGGCATTATATTATTTCTTTTTTTTCTGTTCCTAGCCTTTACTTTTCACTTTGGTCCCAACTCTGTTTACTGATATTTGGTTTGCCTGCTTGAATAACATTGACTTTGTTCCTCAATTAGTTAATTCAAACTGACTGAATTATAAAGCAGTAAGTAATGAGAAATGTATAATAGCATGCATGGAGTGCACTTCTGAGTAATTTATCAATGAATATAAAAAAGTGAAAAAGATTTTGCAAACGTTTTCAAATATATATAAAGATCACCTAAATGACAGGGCTGAAAAACAGAAACAGGGACCTTGACAGAGGAAAGCTGGTCCTGAGCTGCTAAGCCAGGAAGCAGGGGTGAAGGGCCATGGTTTTTAGCTGAACAAAAAGTTGGTACCCAGCTTGCCACTGCTCTTAGCCCCTTCTATCACAAGGTCAGTTTGTGTCATGCAAGTTGTAACTGCATTAAGAGTTAAAGCAACAGTAAAGCTGGCATTTCAGGAGAGATCTGAGAGACAGTTACTTGAAGCGGTCTGAGATGACCATTTTCAGAGTACAATGACAATTTATTTCTACACTGATACCCTTGCTGAAAAGCCAGAGCTCCATGGTCAGATTACAAATCTGACTGTTCCTTGGAGTGTGCTGTAGTCCTGATTGCTTGTGTAATTTTTTTCTTCTGATAGTATCCCTACTGGGCACAATGATTCTTATTTATGAAAGAATTAGAAAAGGGAGAAGATTTTTCACAGAGCAGTATAGATTCTTTAAAAATATCTGAAAATGTATACTCAGTGCCAGATTGAATTTTCAGAAGCAGTAGATTAGTTTACTCAGGGAACTACTTTATATATAAATACTTAAAATTGCTCTACAAAAAGAACAAACAGCATGAACATAGTGCAATAATGCATCTTCAGATGTAATGCAAAGAGTTCATCTGTATAAATATCTCTTTAGCTCAAGAAATTACGTGTAAAATTAAATTGTTGAAGTTCAGAAGTTGCTCATCAACTGCAGCATCAACACCACAGTGACACTGGTTAACTGCATGTTATATTTCACAAACACCAGTCAATTTAGTATTGGACTTTTTGACACAATTCTATGTACTGTTTTCTACTGGAACTTCCATAAATTAGTATGTTTTCCCACTTATGAAGATCTATAGTTGCTACAAAATTTTTGCTGCTTCTATAAATGTGTGAATGATGGTAACTGCTGCCTCTATTTGCTACCTGGCAAATCTGAGTAGAGAGTTCAGTTCACACAAGAGGGAGAAGATTGGTGCGGAACACTTATGGTTTCATTTGAAATGAGTAGAGCTGAAGGAAGCAAAGACTTTTCAGAAGGTTTTCAGCATCTCGTAGCACAGAGCCCTTAATAAACTTACAGCATAAAGAGGTTCAGCCAAAAAGATGGGGTAGTGCAGGTTTAGTAAGGGTAGTGCAAATTAAAACTTTAAAACAAACTAGATTTATTATATGTTTTGTGTATGTTCTTCACAGGACCTACAAAAACAATTTCGCCATAACTAGAAATTGGCCAGCACAGTTCAAATATATTCAAAGCCACTTTTCACACATCATCATTGGTAAGAACTCAGAACAGACTGTTTATTCCTGTTATTTGCCTTTAGTTTGTCCAGATATACTCCATAGGTAAATCTTACTCATTATCAAGGATCTATGAGTAACTGGAAATCAAAGTCTAATTCTCACCCTGACTGACACATCGCACAGCCCCTTTCATTTACAGACATTGCAGGAGAGGAGGATACATTATGGACTGTCTCCTTTTTGTGAGCCCTCTGACATCTCAATTTCAGCCTTTTAATAAATATCAAATATCTACTTGTCATGATATAGTCATAGCAAAGTGTGGCTTGTGAACCTGAAGCTGCTTTTTCACCAGAGTTTAGCTTTTTCTTATGTCAACAAAAATAGGTTTAGTAAACTTTATACCTGATTAACTCCAAACTGAAGCAAAAGTTGGTTATGCCTTCAAGTCTGCAAAACAGTGTCAGTACCGTTGCTCTCACTAAGAGAAGTTATTGCCATCAATCAGATATTGTATGTGCCTGAGGAGCCACAGCACAGAATCCCACAGAGGTCTAAGACTTATCATGGTCAGGTCCCTGATCAAATTTCAGTTCCATGCCTGCCAAATTATTGAGCTACAATATTTCATTTTCCATGATGCAATCTTTTCCATCTCTGGCAAATATTCATGATTAAAAGTGCATCCATCTGACTCTTACTAAGATAAATTATCACATTAATCTGTTACTCTGCCTATATTTGAAATTGTGTTCTTATTTTCTTTTGTGGGAGCTACCCTCTGTTTAACAAAATGGACAGGGGACATAAAAGCAGTTTGGTAAGCAGTGACAGAAATCATCCTGTGTCTATGAGAGAGCTCAGTACATGCAGAGATAAGACCACGAGTCCCACAGTGAGGATATGTGCTGAGACTGGAGGATGAGAAGGACATAGCCTGAGCAAACACTTCATTAGCTATGAATAATGAATAAAGAGACTGGACAAAACTGACTGCCCTGTTTAAAACAAAAAAACCCCAAGAGCTGAACTCTCAATACCTTATGGCGTTTGCAAAGAGCAAAATGGTTTGCAAAACTGCAGTAGGTACTACTGCACTAACACTAGCTACTTCCCCTGCTAACCAGCAGCTCAGGTACTTTTCTTCTCCAAGATTACAAGGGATCACATTTGACTCTCTAAAGATCAGTAGGATAGTATGGGGCAGCTGACTAATGTTTTTACTGACTTTCCCAGAGGTCCTAGTGTACTTAAAAAAACCCACAAACTTTAAAGGATGAGATCACTATGTTAATTCTATAGCAAAACTTGCTATAACTTTAGAGTTATGGTACACCTAAATAATTGTGCAGAGCTTTTTTCACTGGCTATAGTAATATAAATAGTATTAATAATATAAGTAATATTCATAATATAAATAACAATATAAGTATGTATAAACATATATAGATATGCATAATACAATAATATAAGTAATAAGATCTTTCCTAGATCCTGCTTGAACATACCTCCCATAGATTTTGTCAGAGATATATTGGAGAGCATGTAAGACTTCTTCAACTATTCCAGGTATAAAGGAAGCAATCCTTTAAGGGCAATTGATAGAAATAATTTTATTTTAATTTTCCTAGTTTGTTGTCTTACCTATAAAATACTTTTTCTCAGCTGGTGAGAATGGGGATTTACTAAAATATGTTTTTTTAAAGTTATTGAGTCCACCTTTAGAGCTCATGGTTCAGTTGGAAGGCAAACACCAGCCTTTCTGAGACTGTAAGTGGTGATATTTCTCTCAGTGCTTCTTGTGGGACACAGGACACAGCAGAAACTTAGAGTACTTAATAAGAGGTGTAGTGAAATGAAACTCATATCACCCTTTGAAATACTGTAGAGCAACATTAATGCTCCATAATTAGCCTTTTATCTTATGTTGGTGCATAAACCATTACAGTATAATCTAAGCCTGTTATGTGGCTTATAAATAAAAGGAAAAATAACTTCATCTAGTGAAAAAAAAAGAAATGAAAATAAGAGCATGGAGGTCAATAATATTTTGAAAGCTCTGATTCTTGTAAGTACATTTACTGTGGTATATACAGGGTAGATGTGAATTATTTATGTGCTGATGGTGCAGGATGGCATGTCATTTCGCACACTATCAGGCTCAGAAAAATAACTGATTTAAAAAAAAAAAAGCAAAGCAAACCATGTCATTAATAAAAAATAAGAAATAGGCAATTTGACAGGTCTGTGCTGAAATCCGCAAAGACCATTCAAATTAAGAAACCTGTGTCCTTCACGTGTCCCATTATAGAGTATAAGTTTATGCACATACTGGGGAAAGTATAGAAATAGCAAACTGATGGACAGGAATGTGGAACAGGGATCTGGGGACAGGATATTCATAAAACCTGCCTAAAACTAAGCAGTGAGTCTTTAGATGCTAGAGTGGTATGTTCCTTCTGGGGCAATTCCAGATGGAAGCCCAAATTCTTCTTCTGGAGAAGCAAACTTCTCATTCTCCAAGGAGAAGTGAGAGGGCCTAACGCAGCCAGCCTAGGCTTCACGGATACCTGCAACACAACTTAGTCAAGTCTGAAATAACAATGCCTCACTTTGAAGCCAGTTTTAAATGACCTTGGCAAACTAATTCAAATCCAAAAATTTTAAATAAAATCACTAGATGTCATCCAGCTCATATTATGAAGAACGGAGTCACAGAGGACCCATATCCTCATCTTTTTTAGCTTGCCCATTGGACTGTTGTATTATTTGCTTGGTTGACAGCACTGCCTTTTACCAACCTTTTTTAACCTTTCACATACCAAGAGCCCATGACAAGTTGTTTAACCTTTCAGCAAGAACTTTTCCAAACTGGATGTCTTCTGTATTCTTACCAGTAGAATTTTGGAGGGGATTAAAGAAAAACTACTTGAATCTTGGTGAACTGTTCTAAAATGCATTACTTCAGAAAATTTCCCTCTTACAGGCACCAGTGTTTGAGTAGGGGTCAGCTTTCATGATGTGTCTGAGAAAACGGGATTCATCGGGCCACATCCTGGCACCACCTATACAAATCTACAGTTCACTCATTCTCTGCGAAGAATTTTGATTAAACATCTAGAACAGAGTATGCACCATTCCAGGTTTTCCCTGAGCCTAGATTTCTGGACTGCAAAAGGATGGGATGTATCAAGGCCAGGGCTATAGAACTAAACAGGGAGGGGGGAGCTCTTCTGTGCTCATCAGCTGCTGCTGTAATAATAAATAAAATAATGCAGGATATGTTCTCTGTCTGAGAGTAAATGGCCTTATACAGTTTGCATCCATATGATTTAATGCTCTTCCCCCTCAAAACAGGATGGCCTTGCCTATGTCTTTCACCCTGGGAACTAATTGTGCCCTAAACCAGCTATGATTGCTTTCTGACAAAATATTACTTGCTGTGAGCTAACTTATGCAAGTGAGGATGCAAACCATTAAAAAATATGAAGAAGTTGATGCCAGTGCCTGAGCCCATGGTCTAACTGTGGACTTCTGTGGTTTCAGTGGTCTTCTGTGCTAGGCCTGGGCAGTTCTTGTTGATCTGAATGCAGAGGACTAGAGGAAGTTTTGGGGGAGAAAAATGTCAATCATTAAAGCTGGCTAGACTGAAACAGGGAATGGAAGCTGTGAACTGACCAGCCAAAGGTTTTAGGAGATGATGGACTGGAATCTGGACAGAGAGTGGAAAGGTGCTGACTGAGACGGAGGCAGGTCTAACAAGCAGACATGGTAAAGCTGAAGGAATGAACTGCACTGACCGGACAGAGAAATTCACCAAATTGAATGAAATAATTTCTGTTCTGGGCCCATATCTTCTGCTTGATCTATACTATATATATATATTGGGTAACAAATTTTGATTTAAAACCTTCTAATAATGCCAAAATTAACTTCTTTGAAGCAAGTAGATCCAATAGATAACATGGATTTCAAAATGTAAAATTTAAATCTGAATTTCAGATGACACACAGCACATTGTTATGCATCTTTCTGTAAAGACACATCTACAACTGTTTTCTGCATGGGTGACACAAACTTTGAAATCAAGTAATTTCTGAACGTCCTCTTGAGCAGACTCAGTAGACTGATCCCCACAATTTCTGATCATAGACAGTGCTTCTAAGTCTTATGTCTCTTCAGCTCCTTCTGACTCACTTTACATCACTTTCTCAGCACTACAGACACCAAAAGTGAAGAGTGTATTCCCATAGGCTTTTAGCATGTTATGCAGTGCTGTGTGGCTGTGTTGCTCTGTAACACTCCCAACTTAGCCATAGAAGTGTTCACCCTAAAGACAACTCCTTGAAGTAGGGTCTTGTATTAAGCTCTTCTAAGTGAGTGCAGAGACATAGCCTTCAAGAGTGCTGCTTCATTTAACGTTTGTGTAACCATTAGTGATTTTCCCTTTTTTCTCCCTCACACAGTTCTTTGTATAAATGTACTAAATATATGACATTCACTAGCAATAAAAGGGCTGTTCTCTGGTCCATTTTGGTTTCATTTAAGTAAATGCTATGAAGAAATGGTAGAAGTGAATGGAACTTGTTTGGTGTGCTAGATTTGTGTTTAATACCACAGAAATTTTATATATTAAATAATAAACATCCTTCCTTATTCAAAAGGCAACTTTGCTGCTAAAAATGAAATATTTGCCTTCTGTTGATTTCTAGCAACAAAAAGCATTCCAAGTAAAATCCAAATATTAAAGTATTTCTTTGATGAGTTTTGGTGTAGAACTTTGTGATTCTTTTACCATGACAATATCCATGATATAATAATATATTGTACATCTCTGTTAATAGAATTGTCATTAGAAATCTAATTTTTTTCAGCAGAATTGTTTGCAAAAATTCTGAATAAAGACTGGTCATATCACACATATTTTATGCTCTGATATTGATCTACTTTTTTTTTTTCTGGATCATTTTACTGACCATGGGGAAAAAACAAATAAATCTGCACTTTAATCCCTCTTGTAGCAGAAGTAAAGTACTTTCTCACTTCTAGTATAGGAGGGAAAAGCTCATTCCAGTATAGAATTTCTTGCAATGCATTTAAAATCATGAAGATATCTTGATGATCTATTGATATTTAAACTATCAACTTTTTTCTAACTTCTGCCTTTCACACCTTGTTTTCTGAAGAATCCTGTTTCTGTCGTCAGAAAGAAGTATCCCTGTGGTAAATATTTCACCATCACTCTTTGTGGTGAATTGATAAAAAGAGTAGTTTAACTGCTCCACTATGACCTTATCTTTTGCATTTCTGTTTCATGTTCAAAGTGATTTAGCGCTTCTAATGACTTTGTGAAAAAGTGGTTTTTTTCTCCTTCATGATTTTGTCTGCTTAACTGTTATGGAAATATTTGTGCCACTATATTGAAAAGCACACACTTCCTCAAACAGACAAGTGCTAACAGGGATGGTCAATCACATTCTTGAATGACAGAGTATGAAAGTCCAAAGATGTTGACTACTTTTTTTCCTTGTCATTTAGTCAGTGTAAGCACTTTTTAATCATATTTTTTACACCGGATGATGTGTTGATCACTGACATGTTAAAATTTGGCAACATCCTTCTTCACATTATGTTATTTTTATTTATGCATCTTTTAACTAATTACAGTTTAATATGTAACTTGATGGAGAGGAGAAAATGTCTCTAAGAAGTCTCAGAATTGCAGAACTAAGCAGGATGAAAGGATTCTCCAAGGGTTTCTGGTTTAAGTACATGCTCAAAGCGGGTCTAACAACTCAGGGCCTTCCCCACTCAGGTTTGAGTATCTCTGAGGGCAAAGATTTCTTAGCTTCTCCAAGTTCCTGTTCCACTGCTTGATCACCTTCAGAGTTAAAAATTTTTCCATTTACTATGTTGCAGCTTATGCCTGTTGATTCTCCTCCTTCAGCTTCACCGGACATTTTGTACACAGATGAATGTCTCAGGTACTTGCCCAAGAAGAATCAAAACCTGGGATGTTTTGAAGAAAAAGTAACCATCTTCTTACCAACATCTTGAGGTTTATTTCAAACTGAATTGCTATATGATCCTGGGCTGAATATTTTCCAGCGCTGCCACTCAAGAATTTATATTGTTTCAGGCCAGTAGTTTAAGGTGATCAGATCATGATCTGCCAGAAAGAATTGTATGCTGGAATTGGGCATTTATTTTACCTAAAATATTCCCTATTTAAACAGGTAAATAGGTGGTCAATATCCAATCCATTAATACATTGAAAAATTCCGATATATATTAGCTGGTTTTTAGATAATTCTTGGTGTTGATTTCCAAATGCTTTCTATTTAATTGTACAAACTGTTTTTTACAAAAGGAAATCCTTTTCTCATTGTCTTGGAAATTTTGTTCTCCAATTTCTGAGTAGTGGAGGAAAATAAAGACTGAGCAATCACATTTGTGGGAGTCAGTTAATCACTACAGGACATTGTTCCTGAAGTAATCATGAAGAATGGACACGAGCTACTTTTAGATACATCTTGCCAAAGGAACCCTTCTAAGAAACACTGGGCTTGGAATAGACCAGGTCTGAAAACACACAAACAAACAAAACACCAAAACAAAACCAACCAAGAAAAAAAAAGAAATCAAAAAAAATCTGTTGCTGAACAAAACCCAGAAAAAAAGACATGAAGGAATCATGGAAACAAAAATTAATATGTAAGAGCCAGAATGTGCACGGTCCCTGTGTGGGTGGACAAGCAACTGTGGACATGCCAACAAGAAAAAGGCTGATATTTCCTATTCTGTAAACTTAATACATAAACAATTTCTTCAGAGATCTGCTGAGGCTTAGCTGCTGTGTCCTTGTTTTTACAAATTGGTGTGGCTGAAAGGGTATTATTTGTGGTTTCCTGTTCCTGTAAGAGAAAAGAGAGACATGTTCTCAGTGCAGCTCAGTGAATACTCAGTGGATGTTTCCACTCTTGTTTCCATTATGATAAATGAAAAAAAAAATGCTAGCAGAGTCCTGCTGACTATTGTTAGCTCTCATTTAAAGAGTAGTATTCTTTATTGCACTCCATAATCAAGGATCAAACAATTCCATTAACAGCTCTTCTGTTCTTCCACTGTCTATCTCAGCAATATCCCCTCAATATTCCCTTCCTCAAGCTCTGCACATTGTCCCATCCCTCCTCTCCATGTGTCTCAGTTCCAGCATGCACTTTTCCTTTTGAGCCTGATTCATCTCAAAGGACCACTGGATTTGTTTCTGCTGAGATCATGTGTCACGTCCTGCCCTCTCCTAAGACTTCAATGAATTCTGGGACCCTCTTCAACTACTTATCTAGAAAATAAAACAATTAAGGGCTGCTTCAGGCTTATGGGATGGTGCAATTTCTTCAGTCCCATTCCTGCTCTCTATCCAGGATAAAGAACTGAAGCTCCACAGAGCAGCTTCTTAGCCCACCACCAAAAGACCTGAAGGAGACAGAAGGCTAGACAAGGAATTATTGTTTACTACCTCTTTCCCCACCAATCTCACTGAGCTGCTCTAAGCAGTGTTGAATCCTCTAAATGACAACTACAGGCTGGCCAGCTCCATATTCCATAAACAGTGATAATACAGGGATGAAGCAAGGAATTGTGCCTCCAAGGTAGGGGAGTAACTGTCAATAAAATCAACATAGTATCCAACCAATGTACTACTGCATGGAATTTTTAATGCAATTGTTATAACTGAGACTAATACTAACAATACTAAAACGCTAAGAACACTAGCAATAGAAGCCATATGAAACTTATCCAGCTAAGGTTTTAGTTACTAACTTTGAAGTCATCTAGTTGGAAAGAGATTTGAACATTTTAAAGAAACACTGGGATCATTCATAAGTGAGTTCAGTAACCTACGATGTCTCATGGAATCAATCTGACACTCATAATTTTAGTTCAAAATATGGTAAACTCCAGTGTTTTCTAGAGAACCTTGCTTTCAGCTCCTGGACGGGAAACTCATCAGGTAGGAAAGTGAACCACAGCACATCATTCTGAGCTGAAAGCATCCATGAAAAGGTCTACCAAGGGCTGAGAGCAGAATGTCCAATAGGGACTACGGAGATCACACTATGCATTAGGGATCCCACTGCCTCCAGCCTCACTCCCATACCTCAAGAGAACATAGAGGGCCCACAGCTGCAGAGGGCTGTGAGCAGGGTCAGAAGTTGTTTGGCTGACATATCCGTATCAGCTGCCTGAACACCCACTCCCCCTCCACCCCTGGGACCAGTGATTGGGCCAGATGGAAGCCATTTCTCTGCCAGATCTGACCCATGGGCCATGTTTTGAACTGTTCTGATATAGTTTTATGGTGTTTAGAAACCAGGCCTCTCCTCAGTAAAGAATATTTAATATTCATTAAATATTTGACCAGTAAGTGCTAACTCTTTGCTCCTAGGTTTTATTACACACTTATCATCGGGAGTATTTGGAAAAGAGGAATCTTACCTTTTTTTTTTTGTTGTAATCCATAGTGGAATTTTTCTAAGTTTCAAACTTACAGATTCTCCACATCCTGTAACTAATTCTGGTAGCTTTAGGGAGTTTCCCAGCTGGGACAGATCCAGGCTTATCTCTGTCTGGAGCATATCCAGGTTTACTTCTACTGGGGGGCCCTGAAGTTTTCCAGCATCCCTAGCCATGACGCAGACCCATTTGGGACTCCTGCCTTCAGGCTGGCCATACTGCAGCTTACAGAGTTCCCAGGACTTGGGTAGGCCTGCCAGAAACACAGTTTCTGTTGGAATCTTGCCTTGGATTTGGCAAAACTTTGTCAAACCCAAGCTGTTTTGAGTGAAATATTTCACACTCGACTGACTGGAATTTCTCAGCAAACTTTGCTTCATTAGAAAATTTCTGACCAATTCTATCTATGAACAAAATATCATGTCTGTAGGGTGTGCTGTATAGTGTGCTCTGGGATACTGAAGTGTTAATTCCTATGGAACATGTACTGTAACAACATAAGCATCCATTTGGTATCTGGATTTATTTAATGAGCATTGTATATGCTGCTACAGTCTCCAGAAGCAATTAATGTTCATATTCAATGGACTGTTGCTTCTCCAGTTTGTAAAATGAAATTTTCTTGTCCTGGTCGTTGGCAGCTGGATTTGGAACCAAAGAAGCCTACACTTCAAAGGAATCCACCTATGTGCATGATACCCCAGAGGGCTATGCTGCCATTCAGAAGGACCTTGACAGGCTGAAGAGATTGGCAGAGAGGAACCTTTTGCAGTTCCATAAAGGCAAATGTAGGGTTCTGCACCTGGGGAAGAATATCCCCAGGTACCACTACAGCCTGGGGACTAATCACCTGAAAAGCAGCTCTGTGGAGAGGTACCTGGGCATCCTGGTGAATAACAAGCTGCCCATGAGCCAGCAGTGTGTCCTTGTGGCCAAGAGGAAAACTGGGGTGCCCTAGGAAGAGCATTGCCAGCAGGATGAGGGAAGTGGTTCTGCCCCTCTACTCAGCCCTAGTGAGGCCACATCTGAGTCCAGTTCTGGGCTACTCAGTTGAAGGGAGATGTGGGGCTCCTGGAGTGGGTCCAGCAGAGGGCTACAAAGATGATTAAGGGACTGAAGCATCTCTCTGAGCATCTCTCAGTAAAGGCTGAGTGAACTGGGCCTGTTCAGCCTTGAGAAAAGATAACTGAGGGGCACCCCATCAACATCTATAAATATCTGAAGGAAGGATGTCAAGAGCATGAAGGCAGATTGTGGCACCAAGCAATAGGACAAGAGACAACAGGAAGAGACAGGCAACTAGCAACAGGACAGGAGGACATAACTTCAAGCTGTGCAAGGAGAGGTTCAAGTAGGACATCAGGAAGAACTTTTTCACTGAAGGATGGTTGAGCATTGGAATGGGCTACCAAGGAGATGGTGCAGTCACCATCCTTAGAAATGTTCAAAAAATGACTGGACATGGCACTAAGTGCTATGGTGTGTTCAGTCAAAGACTGGACTTGATGATCTTGGAGGTTTTTTCTGACCCTAACGATTCTACGATTCAATGAAACAGATGCACAGGAAGTTCCACCTGGATTTGGGGAAAAACTTCTTTACTGTGAGGGTGACTGAGCACCAGAGAGGTATTGTAGTCTCCTTCCTTAGAGATATTCAAAAAACATCTGGATGCAATCCAGAGCAACATTTTCTAGGGGACACTACTTGATCAGGGAGGTTGGATGAGATGATCTCCAGTGGTTCCTTCCAACCTTACCCATTCTGTGATTCTGTGATGTGATAGTGAGAAAGGTGCAAGGTGTATAGTGTGGGATGACTGATCAAAGGTGGGTTGGAAGAGAAATAGGCAAGATATAACTCACTCAGCCACTGCCTCTAGGTGTTGTGCTCATAGGGAGTTTGAAAGGTCATCTGCCTGATGAGCTGCTCCAGGAGCAGTTTCCCACACTTCTGGTAAAATGGACTGCAACCATGTCCTCAATATCTATCAGTGTCTGACGACTGAAACCAAAAAGAAGTAGGCAGATAATAGAATTATAAGAAGAAATAAGCTGTAGAGAATACACTAGCCACAGTTTTATGCACTTTCAGTCCCTGTTTTATCAGTAATAGGAGCAAGTTTGCTAAATAATGGGAATAAGTCTAAGTAATGGGAAAATATGGTATGTACCTAAGACTTACATGTATGACTCTTGCTAACACATGGACATTTAAAGAATATGGAAACCTAATAATAAGCTACAGATTATGTTCTGACTGCATTTCTATCAAGCCCTATTGTATAGCAAAAAAATATTTATAATAGTATCCTTCTGTTATGGATGATGCACTATCTCTTGATATTTACAGCATTTATAAAAGGCTAAACAATGTACATTAACCATATAATTTGCCTTATCTTTCACCATTTCATTTGTTTTATTGCCCCTATAAAATACAATTCTCTAGGCAGTTTAGATGAGCAAAGAGCATGAAATACTGATGGCCACATAACTCTCCCTTCAATAGCTGTGATATTTCTCTCTGAAGTGGTTGGTCTCAATACTCCTAGGCAGTACACGAGTATTAAATTTTTTTTTGCCTGCTTATCAATGTGCTTTTGTGGCAATCCTCAGAACAAAGCAAAGGAAAACAAAATAGATAAGGAAACTAAGATAATTTGTTTGCAAAATAAGTTAACTGAATTTGAACTGAGATCTAATAAATGCCAGTTATATTTAGGTTTTGATTAGAAGGCTAGGAAGTAGTCAAAATGAAACTTGCTACTGGAAGGGTGAGAGGGAATGTCACAATCCCCCTTTCTGCTATAGGAAAGATGAAATGTATGAAAGCATTGGAAGGAGAATGACTTCTAAAATTCCTGGGCTGCCTGGCAGAGGTTACTGTGAGAAGTGGTACAGATGCTGGATGTGTTGCTAACCTGGCTTTCCCAAGAAAAACAAGCAGCAGGACCCCATTATTTTGTAGTCTGCCTTCTTTTCCTATGTCTAAGGTCAGCTAAGATAGGAAACAAATTCAGCAATATTTAAATGAATGATGACAAAAAAACCCACACACCAAATGACAGCAAAAAATAGCACTAATATTTAAAATAGCTATGATTATTTTCTTAGTAGAGTAAGAAGTACCCAGAAAAGACAGTGCTGCATGTTTCTTTGTGCCATGCACTATGTTTTCCAGAAAGAATTCTTGTCTATTTTAGCTTTTTAGGCTGGTGACCTTTCAGTAGAGAGAAGGAGTAATGGAACAGATCGTAACACATTTTTTATTTTCTAAATCAAATCATTCTTTACAAGACCCTGTAAAATGAGTGGTTCCAGTGCTAGGAGTCTGTCCCTGACTCAAATGTTTTTAGCTGTATAGGTATAATCTGTGAATACAACTGTTTCTGAGAATTAATCCAAATAATTTATCTTGATGACCCATGCCAAAATCCTTTCTTCATGATAATAATTACATGGAAAAAAGCAATGACAGAATTAGAATGTCTAAGGGCAAAGCAGTCTGTTATGGGTGCTTTTGCGCCTTGGCATGGCAGTCATCCAAAGGTAAATATTTAAGACCAATATTTCAAAAAATGATATGCATGTTTTAGTGACAAATAAATTTTGTTGCAGATGCATGTGTATGTAGCTGATGCCAGTGTTTTATGCACATTGTAAGATTTTAGCTGAATAAAAGGCTTTTGAAGTAGATATCTTACAGATAGTATCCTTTGAAAAGGCAGCAAAGTTCAGTCCCTCTCCAGAAGGGATTTGTTAGAAAGTTTGAAGCAATAAAATCTTATAAAAGTAAAGATTATTGTTACAAATTATCTCAGTGTCTCCTGTGAAGTTTGACATGATTTCAAGCTAACTGATTCTCATAATGCCTAACCAGACTTTCTCATCATTTTATCGCATGTTTCCAGATTTTCCTTATTTCTGGTATCTTTCCTTCAGTGATGAGATAGTGCCATACAACAGGCTTGGTCATTGAAATGGCAAAAGACCTTCAGATTATTTCAGAACTGCATCTCCGTTTGAGGCTCATCCATCATTTTTGTTCAACATTCACAAACATTTCTCTGTTGGCCAAAATCATCTTGCAACTTCATCCTCTAGACAGCCATGCCAGCTAGATATCCAGGTACAAAAAGAAAACCCTAAACAGCTTTAAATGCATCTTCTATTTTTATGCAGGATACCTAGATCATGAAATTATATATATTTTCTTAAAAATATTCTATTTATTATGGGTTCCCATAGGAAGAACTTATCTTCTGTGGGCATGGATGAATGGTGAAGAACTGAATATCTGTTGACTCATGCCGAAAGCCTAGGTACCTCTTGGTCTTTCAAAGAGTTGTGAAGCTCTTTTCCCAGGGAGAAAAAAAAAAACAAAACAAACAACAAAACAAACAAACAAAAAACCACAAAACAAAACAAAACAACAACAAAAAACCAAACCAAAACCAAACCAACAAAACCACCAAACCAAAACACAACTGATCAACCAACAACAACACACAAAAAAAACCCAACATTTGCCTGGAATACAGCCTAATGGATCTTCCGTGTGTTTAATTTAATGTATTCATGAGGCCAGTTTTCCAACAGGGGTACACAGCAGTGTTCATAATTTGATATGCTCTTAGCCCAGTGCAGAAATTACTCTGGATCAGGAATTCAGTCAGACATTTCCCTAGCCGTACTGTGATATATCAGGTCTAGACACTGATGTAGAGGCCAGGTCTGCACAATAAATTCTGGCTTGCCATAGTTAGTTAGGTGTTGTGACAAAGTGTGATTGCCAGAACTATGGCAACACAAACTGCTAGTATAGAAGTGATTTTCTAGGAAAACTTTTCATGTGCCCAAATAGTGTCTTTAATTTGGGAAAGAGGCCACAAACTCAGCCAGCAAAATCATAGTTTTGTCAGTCTAAAATATATGGCTTTACATCCATTCTGAGAATATACATCAGGTGGGATACTATGAAGCTTTCCAAAGGCAGACATTTGCTTAATTTGTAAACATTTTTATTAGAAAATGAGCATGTTTTAAGATTTGGTTTGTATAGTTTTTCCAAAGTCAGGAAAATTCATTAGGTCAACATTTCATTGCAAAGTTGGCTTTCCACCTCCCTTTAACCTTCATATATTGTCTGTGAAATGTGGATTATAGTATTTTCCTTCTTGACAGGAGTGTTGTATACATGTTTATTGAAAAAAAATGAGCTTCTCAGGTACCTTAAGCTCACAGAGCTTTTCCTGGAAACAGAAACACCTTTTTTGTTCAAGTTCTATGGGAAAATACACTTTTTGACAAGTATTTTTTGACTCAGAGGCTTCCAAATTTCCGAGCATTTTCAGACAGGAGAAGAATGGTGGGTTCAGGAATCTGACATGTCAAGATGATATATAATTTTTCACTTCTTATTATATACAATGTAAAAAAGAAAAATCTGTCCCAAACTTGCATAAACATTCAAAGTATTAAATAAGAACACAATGTTAGATTGATTTAGCTACCATCTCTGTAAAAATCTGAAATTCCATTCCTTTCTGACTACAGCCTGACTAAATAGTAACAGAAGAAAATATACATAGAAGAGCTAGAAAAGTTTCTGTAATTTATCAGTAAAACTTATTTTAAAATTAGGAAGACATATGTGAGAAGCATAGCACATTAAAGAAGAACATATTTGCACCCTAAAATAAGAGCACAGAAACAATAAATCAAGATTTGGTCTTGGCTCTGGAAAACACCAGAGTTTTTGAGACCCTCATTTGCCTGACTCCTGACAGGTCCTGGTGTTTAGGTGACTGCCCAGATAGCAGCATTATTATGCTCCTCTCATGGACAATAAACTGTTCAACTGAGAGATTAGGGATGTAGTTGATCACTTAAGTACTTCTCTGGGTCCTGCCTTATTGGCATTTAAAAGTGAAAACACGAAATAGATTAGGTCTTGATAGACGAATACTCCACCAACTAACCAATGAATACCTTGCCTGCTGCAGTGCAGGTATGTAGTCATTGCTGCTCAGCTTCAGACACCTGTAGTAGTTATGCCCCATTCCCCAGGTCGTTAAACTGTTGTGGTGTGTATCCTTACCCTAACCCTTTTATAAGGCAAAATATGTTTGCTTATTTTGGTTTCAGCTAAATTAACTGGCTATGCTCCAACTCAGCCAAAACATTATGTGCAGTAAGATTTAGGGTGGCTGAGCTAATTAACATAAGATTGGTAAGACCCTGCATTTGCTCATGGATTCATACTTTATTTCTGTTATTATGGTTTCTACTTTCACAAAATTTCCACCAGGCATTGGTAGATAGGAACTCTTCCATTTACTGTGCATCAAAAATTAGACAGCAGAATATAAAGAAAGAGCCTAAGTCCAGTTGAGGAAGTTATGTTTCCATCAGGAGCTGTTCATGGATGTCTAAGAAAGGACAAGACACCACAACACGGATTGAACTACTTATGAACTTCGGAATACTATTCAGAATATAAAGTTTCCAAGCCAGAGTTTATATTTTAGACATTTTGTTTCCTGACCATTATCAGATGTCTCTGTTTGAGACAATTTGGAGAGGTGGAGACTTTGAACTCTCCTCCATCCATTCAATACCCCTGGTTTCTCCAATACAAAGAGAGAGACCAAATAAGCCATTGTAAGTGAAGAAATAACTCTTTACCAAGAAGAATGCTAATAACAGGACTGATAAAATTGGGCTAAACCAACCAACAAGGAGAAACTTCACAAGCCCTGCCCAGTGGACCAAATCGAGATGGTGGCTGGCCTCCCCCACCTGGAAAACCTGGCAGGAACGATTGGAGAGTCAGAGCTGGCAGGAAATGGCAGGTAGCTGGGATTTGATACAGCCAGATTTGGTGCTGGAGTGAGGCTGCAGTGCCAGTTCAGGCAGTTGGAGCAGGTCTGTGGACCCCCCACATGACTGGAAGGATCCACAAGACACCTGTTGGATCCAGTGATGAAACTTGGTTGTTGCAGCTGTCCAAGTGGTGGTTACAGTCTGGATCTGTCGAGGTGGTGGTGGAAGCCCTGGGTGGTGAGGGAAGCCCTGAAACTCAGTTACATATACTCAGGTTCAGGTGGGAACACACTTTTGGTACCTCCCCTGGGGCGGGGAGTTTTTCACTGGATGATGTAGTACTGTGAGTCATTGGAGTCTTTGACACCTTCTAAAATGTTGCAGCTGTCTCTTACGTCAGTGCAGCTGAGTCAGTTATGGTCCATTACAGCTCATCAACAAGAGGTGAATATCTTCAGGCTGGGTGTGAACATTCCTGGGAGTTATCACAATGGAGTCTTCTGTGTAAGGAAAAGAAACACTACCCTACCTCACAGGGTTTGCCTCTTTCCTTATCTTGTTTAACACACAGCTTGTAGCCTGAGGTGTTGGACGTGCACACCTTCAGCACCTTGCCTGGGTGGTCACTCTGCACATTGTTAGCAAAGCTGATTGAACCATGAGCACCAACAGGCCAGTTTCTCACAGCACCTGCATGGTCACTGAAAGTGGTCCAATGCTTGAGTTATTAATCACCAGCAGTTCAGTCTCTTCAAACACACAAAAGCCCAAAAAGCCAAAAAGGCATATTTGGAGAAAAGAGAAGAGAAAAGAAAAGGTGGAGATCAGAATTTTTGTGTAACCAGGACACCAGATTTCTCCTCTGTAAATTTATCTCCTCTCTTTAGGTACCCATTCAGACCTTTGGTCTCTTAACTCAAAGCCTATGGCTACAAGTGTTATCATTTTAAAATGTCCAAAAAGGTATTTACATTTACATCAATTTATTTTACAGATATTGCCATATAGGAGCACTAAATGTCCCTTTTTGTGCTGAGAGATATAAAAAAATCATGGGGTTTCATACCCAGAATCAAAGATTCTTTGTCAATTCAACTTCATAGCCCTTTTGTGAAAATGGAAGAGTAGAGATGGTAATTGAAAAGAACAGATTTACTCAATACCATTGTACAAACTGTCACATCTCCTGAACTGTGTTTCATTGGATGACCTTCAGGAGTATTAGCAGTGATTTTAAAAGTTTTCAGATTTGTTTAATGGGCATACCATTCAACTAATGTTAACATTCTAATATATTGCATTTATTGTGATGTAAGCACCCTAGAGTTTACCTGTCATGAAAAAAAACCCAAAGAACAGCTAATCAAATCATGTTAGCATATTGCCACTTTCAGTACCATGACCATGTTATCAATGCATTTGGACGAAGATAGACCTTTTATTGAAGATAGCTTTCTGTCTATAGTTACAATAAAAAAAAATGTATTGAGGAAGGAAAGAACGAAGTTCTTTAGCACTTTAACAAAAGTAATAGACCACTGATATTAGTGTGCCTTTGAATATGCAGTGGATTATCCTTGGCTAAGTGCCAAACACCCATCTATCGTCTCCCTCACTTCTCCATTGCTCCCCTTCCTTAGGACAGGAACAAAAATAGGATGAGAAGGGTTGTGGGTTGAGATAAAGTCAGTGAGACCACTTACCCATTATTGTGGTAGACAAAACAAACTCTTCTATGAGAAAATAAGTGGAATCAGGTAGTGAAAAACAAAAACCCCGAAAATTAGAACAACCCTTTTCTTCCCCTCTTTTGCAGGGTCATCTCTGCTGCTCCACTAATGTTTTAATTTTCTCTCATCTGTTTTTTCTGTATTTTTATCTTTTCATTATGCTTGATTATTAAAAGACGTTTTTACTTCTTGCTTGTTACCTCACATTTATTATATTTTTAAACAGACTGCAGTGTAACCTTACATCAGAAACTATTTTAGACAAAATGATTTTATAACATCCTTATATCCCCTCAAGCCTCAGAAATACCACCAGAACAGAGAAAAGAGACAAGTGTTTGTTCTGTAAAATTTTTTGGTTGTTATTTCTAGAGCTGGTCTAAAAAAAGAAATAATTTTCAGTGAAAAATATTTCTGAATAGTATTCCTATTTTTAAAGATGTGAAACCTTTTTCAAAACACCATGAAAGTGATAAAAATAGCAAACAAATTCAATGTAAAATGTAACAGATTAGTGTTGTTAAAATTCTCTGAAACTTCTCTGACACACTAAAGTAATCTCTGTGAAACACTGCTGTGAAATACTACTTCCAAAGCTATTCAGAATGTATTTGATATCTATTGCAGAATTTAATTTGTATCCCCAAAACATTGATAAGTTCAGTGGAATTGTTCTTATTTCACAACAATTTCAAGTTCAATAAAATATAGATGTTTCTTAGTTTGGTGAACTTACCTACCTAAGCTTGCATCACTTGATAATTGATGCTCTTTAAAAGGAGCTTTGTGACTCTATGGGCAATTATAGAAATTGGTTAATTTAGTTCCAGAGTATCCTATCAATGGTATATTATGGTACAAGCTTTTTTATTTCCAGCTTTGCTTTCAGTCAGCTATGTTGTTTTTTTTCCATTGCCATCTTATATACCTGGAATTATTTTTTTTATATATTCAATAGCAAATTTGCTTTGTTCACCAGTTCTATGAAATACTTTGAAGTTTTCTATCACTGCAGTGACACCCGGTGTTGAAAGCAAAGTTGTTAATAGCTCCAAGGTATAGAAGAATCTGTTTCATAGTATGGATTTTTTTAAAACTATCAGCATCTAAGATTTTTTAGCAGTTGGTAACTTCAAAGACAAAGAAAGGGAAAGGGAAAAGAAAGGGGAAATTGAAAAAGGAAGGGAGGAAGGAAGGAAGGAAGGAAGGAAGGAAGGAAGGAAGGAAGGAAGGAAGGAAGGA